>NW_008583878.1:0-386 GCF_000691845.1 Merops nubicus | reverse complement strand
TCCCCTCCCCGCTGCCAGCACCCCTCCTGGGGCAGTTTCCAGGCAGATGCTCCCCAACCCATGGTCCAAGCACCAGCCAGCACCTCTTGGCAACACCAATCTTCCTCCTCTTCCTCTCTCAAAGCTTCCCCTCCCCATAGAGCATCTGTCTTGGAAACCAACTTCAAAAAGTTGTTTTGTTTTTTTTTTTTTTAAGCTGGAAATTTTAAGCATTTTGGCTGCCTCTCCTTTCCCCCCCCTCTTCCTTCAGCTGACTAACTCGACTTAGAACTGGTTAGAAATGTTTACTGTGAAGCTAACTTTTTTTTATCAACCAGGAGAAGCTTTCTCCACTTTACAATTGATGAAGACTGCCAAAGCTGGTTCGACGAGAGTCACGTTAACGC
>NW_008583877.1:4546-4827 GCF_000691845.1 Merops nubicus | reverse complement strand
AGGCAGCTGGCCAGCCGACCAGATGTCATCCAGGCTTTCCAGGAGGTGGACTGCAGCCCGTGAGAGCAGCCAGGAGGAGGAAGGGGGTTCGTTTCCACGTGGTATGTTGGTTATGGGTCAGTGGTTGTTCTCATAGAGGTGAATATGGGGTTAAAATAACAGGAGTGTTGCCCAAGGATGGAGCAGGGACATCAAGGTTGGGAGTTGGGAAGTGTGTTTAGGAGAAAATAGAGAATGGTTTGGGTGGGAAGGGACCTTTCCAGGTCACCCAGTCCAACCAC
>NW_008583877.1:2258-4330 GCF_000691845.1 Merops nubicus | reverse complement strand
AATTTCTTCCTTCTCTCTAGTCTAAATCTCCCTCTTTTCATTTCAAACCATCCCCCCTTGTCCTGTCCCAACAGCCCCTGCTCCAAAGTCCCCCCCAGGTTTCTGGAAGGCCCCTGGCAGCCCCCAGCAGGTCTCACGGCTCCCAGCAGAGGGGTTCCCCCCTTTGGTCCTTGGATTTCTCCAGCTTGCCCAGTTCCCTCTGGAGGGATCCTGTCCCTTATGCCCATACAGACCCCTGAGGGACACCACTTGCCACCCTTTGGACATGGAGCCATCCACCACCCTCTGGCTGCCACCACCACACTGATTCTTCACCTACCAAACAATCCAGCCCTCAAATCCACCTCTGCAGCTGAGAGAGGAGGCTGCTGGGGGGGTCTCTGTCTGCTCTGAGTAGGATTGTCTCACAGATCTAATGGCTGTGATGAGTTTGGGCTGTCACCCTCCTGTACTGACCCCTGCCTTGTAAATTTATGCTGATTCTCCTTTCATTTCCAGGCCTGAACTTGACCTCTTCTTGTGCAGCCCCCAGCACACCCCAGCAGCTGAGGCCACAGCTCCAGGAAGGATAACCACCAAAGGAAGGTGCCCCACGGGCCATTGTTTGATGATCTCTGGGGATCTGCATGGCTTGAACCCCCCTGCAGAGCTCTTGCTGGGGTGTTTCCACACAGAGAACGTTCTGAAGGAGAAGATACACCTGGATTACTCATTTTTGTAGCCCTTTAAAGGACCTGCTCTCCAGTAATCTCTCAAATTGCTTTGAAGTGGCCCCCTCTTGGTAGCCCCTGTGAGAGGCTGGGTGTGGTGCAGGGTCAGAGGGCCCTTGGTGGTGCTTCCTCCATCAGGTTTGTGCTGCAGAGGACAAGGGCAGGCACTCTTCAGGCTCCAACAACCTCTTAGATCCTTTTTTGTGGCCCAAGCTGAGATCCAGGGCAAGACATCAACCTTGTGATGACACCGAGTGTGTTTGGATCAGACTGAAAACAGAGATTCTGTTATTCCAGACAGCCTTGCTTGGAACTTCTCACCACTGAGGAACTCTAAAAACCAAAATAATTGGCTCTTTGAAGCACGTAGAGAAATGGTTTAATATTTAATGTAGCCAGGAAGTCTCTTAACAGCCTGGAGTGCCCATGGAGGTAAGAGCTACTGGAGCTGCTTGGTTTATTTGTATCCATCTGAATGATAAATGTGACTTTGCAGAGGAACGTGGCACGTCCCAGTCTGTGTGTGGTGTCAGGACTTAAAAACCAGCAGGATTCTGCACTTTGGGCAGCAGCAGATGCTCAAAATCAGACAGGCCTCCAGCTGAATGAAGGAGGTTTTGCTCCCAGAGGGGTTGAGGGTGATGCTGAGTGAGATATTCCCACCCCACAGTCCCTTGGGCAGGAGTTGTGACAGTGCTAAGCCAGGGTGACAACAGGGCCATGCTCCTCTTGAGTGAAATATGGTTGGGGCCTCCTCCCCTCTCCTGGTGCATGAAGAAAGGCCCAAAAATAATTTGGGGGGCTGATAGCTTGGAACAGGGGGTGAAGCAGGGCTCAGTAGCAGCTTCAGACTCTTCCAAACGTGCCTGCCAAGGCCTGGGTTTTGCCAGTCTTCCCCCATCTTGTTTCTCCATCTGTGAGGGAGATTTTTATTTCCACCAGGAGAAAGGAATTCATGCTGGAAGGTGCAGGGTGGTGGGAGCCACCTCAGCTTCCTGGGCAAGCAAGGGAGGGGCTTGACTCCTTTAAAGGGCCTGAATCAGCATCACAGAATGGTTTGGGTGGGAAGGGACCTTGAAGATCATCCAGTTCCACCCCCCTGCCATGGGCAGGGACACCTCCCACCAGAGCAGGGTGCTCAGAGCTCCATCCAACCTGGCCTTGAACACCTCCAGGGATGGAGCATCCACAGCTTCCCTGGGCAACCTGTTCCAGGGGCTCACCACTGGAAGAATTCTTCACCAGTGAAGAATTTCCTTCCCTAAGTCCAGCCCTGGCCTCCAGTGATGCTCCAGCCTGGGAAATGCTGCTTGATTCCCACTTTCCCTGATTTGAGCAAACTGGAAGAGCTGTTTCCTCCCA
>NW_008583877.1:935-2227 GCF_000691845.1 Merops nubicus | reverse complement strand
TGCTGACGAGCTCAAATTGCTCCTGGGTCTAAGATTTAGGAGAAAGCAAGTGAGAATATTTCCCAGTGCCTGCCTCTGGCCCTCTTGGCAAACACAAAAGGGGATTAGCATCATTTTGGAAGGTGCTTTGTGATCTCTGAAGGTTTTTGGCCAGTCACAGGAGGACTGTCCACCTGGGATGGGGAGCTCAGGCACTGTGCCCCATCCAAAAGTGAGACATACTGGCACGTCTCCAGCACTGTCTTTTTTTGGACATGGACCTGCTGGAGCGGGGCCAGAGGAGGCCACGGAGATGATGTGAGGGCTGGAACCTCTCTGCTGGGAGGGCAGGCTGGGACAGTTGGGCTGGGGCAGCCTGGAGAGGAGAAGGCTCCAGGGAGACCTTCCAGTATCTGCAGGGGGCCTACAAGAAAGCTGGGGAGGGACTTTTTGTGAGGACTTGTAGTGATAGGATGAGGGAAAATGGCTTCAGACTGGAAGAGGGGAGGTTTAGATTGGAAATTAGGAAGGAGTTTTTCATCCTGAGGGTGGTGAGACACTGGAACAGGTTGCCCAGGGAAGCTGTGGATGCTCCATCCCTGGAGGTGTTCAAGACCAGGCTGGATGGAGCTCTGAGCACCCTGCTCTAGGTGGGGCTGTCCCTGCTCCCTGCAGGGGGCTTGGATGAGGTGACCTGTAAAGGTCCCTTCCCACCCAAACCAGTCTGGGATCCTGTGAAGTCATGCTGCAAAGCTGTCAGAGCTCCTGGGGAGACCTTGCAGGGAGGGAAGGTTCTGGGTTTAAATAAAACTGATTCTGCTCTGGTGGTTTCACCATCTCCCCCTCCTCAATCTCACAAGCTCCAGGACACATGCCCAATCATTCTAGCCAGGCTGCCTTGGGATGGCACTGAGGGTGAAGAACTGCAGCTTGTGTGTCCTCCTCATACCTCCCAGGCTTTTCCCAGGCTGGTGGCCACGTACTGGTTTTGGATGTGCCCTTTGGTACCTCCTAGGAGCTGGCAATGTTTTACACTCCCTCCCCTTCTCTGTGAGTTCCAAGGATTCACTCTCTGGCTGTTGTCTCTCAGCCCTGGTGTGCCAAGTAGCTGCTGGTAGATAGGAGCCAAGCCCTGGAGGACCTGCTGACTGTGGTGCTGTCTCTCCTCCTGCCTTCTGCTCCCACAGCCAGACCTTTCTGCTCAGGGTTAGTCCAGGCCTGTCTCTACTTTTCTGGGTATGTCTAAATGGACATTGCTCCAGACCTGCTGGGGGCGGCCAGGACTTCAGGGGGCCTGGCAGAAACCTGGGGGG
>NW_008583877.1:0-762 GCF_000691845.1 Merops nubicus | reverse complement strand
CAGGGCTCTGAGCAACCTGCTCTAGTTGGGGCTGTCCCTGCTCCCTGCAGGGGGGTTGGATTCAATGACCTTTCAAGGTCCCTTCCCACCCAACCCATTCCATGTCTAAACATTGCCACCATTTAAAAGGCCCTCTCTGCTCTCCATAGGAGCTACCGTGGTGGGCTTCCAACCACGTGAGGGAGCTTCAAGGGGTTCCTCATCATCCCCCACGTGCTCCCCTCTGGGCTGTGCCACGGGGACGCAGCCTCATGATCAAATTAAGATGTCTTAAGCCCTGAGGGTGTCTAATCCTCACCAGCAGCCCCGAGGCCAATAAGCAGCTTTGCCCCTGCCTACGTGCTCCCTCCCTGGCTCCTTCCCCTTCCTTCCCTGGGACCCGGATCCAGGGGGCATTGGGGAAACTCCTGCCTGGCTTCCAGGAAGCGGTGGGTGGGGGAGCTGGGGTCACGGGGAGGGAGAAAACATCCCCTGTTAAATGTGGAAAAAAAACCCAAAGAAAAAGCTCCAATCTTCTCAAGGAGACTCTGGCTCCGCGGCGCCGAGCCGTGGTTTGGCCAGGGGGTTTTGCTGCCATCCTGAAGGACAGAAAACCTCTTCTCTGCGTGGTTCTGGGGTGAAAAGAGGGAAATGTGAGCGAGGCCACAGGCGAGAAGTGAAAGCTGCATTCGAGAAGTAGAAACTTCTCAAAATGTTTTGGGAGCAGCTGCTGGTAACAGCGTTTCCCTGAGCCCCCCGGGGTGTGAGGGAAAGGCACGGGCC
>NW_008583876.1:0-8586 GCF_000691845.1 Merops nubicus | reverse complement strand
TCGGTGATCCTGCTCTGGCAGGGGGGTCGAACTAGATGATCATTTGAGATCCCTTCCAGCCTCTAACATTCTGTGAATCTGTGCTGCAACCCCACAGAAGCTCAGGTAGGATAGCCACACTACATAGTCTTTACCCAGAAGCATTGTGTTTTTAACATTTTAAAACTAGTTTAAAAAATACCTCTGATATTGTATCTTTCTGTTTTTCCAGGTGGCTTTTGTTTTGTTGGTGCTATAATTAAGCTTATCAATTGAGAGTTTTATGGTATTAATAAATCCATTTATTAGCAGAGATGGGTGGAATATTTAGGCAATATGATTTTCATTTTATCCCAGTTTCAAAAGATAACGGTGCTGACTAAATATAGAAGATCTTCATAGAATTTCATAAGGATGAAACTAAAAGGGTTCCTTAAACTAAACAGGAGAGTTATAGGAGTCATTGTAAACATGTAAGGAAACATATCCTCTTCAGAGTCTTTGACTGTTTTTTAAAAAGTTGGCCCTATTGAATTCTGTAACAAGAACAGAATTTTCTACTAAACATCTACATAAAAAAAAAAGTTGGGGCAAAGGTTTTTCAGCTGTGCTGTGCATATATAGTTGCCACCAACACTGACAGTAGTGAGAGCACAGGCACACCGGGGAAATGAGGCCATTAAAACAGCTAGCCCAAGCTTTCAGTCAGGCAACAGTGACTGAATCTCATGGATATGACTTTTTTTTCTACTCTACCAATAGACAGTAGTCATTTGGGTCTCAAGGATCTGCATTACTGTCAAAAAGGCAGGAGCAGAGGCATTTAGTGTAGCTTCCAGTTCCTTTTCTAAGCTGCTGGCATTCTGATTTCAGTAAAGCCTTACCTTTGCTGTGCTCCAGCAGTAGCAAAATAATCAAGCATAGCTCTTGGTGCTTTTAAGACTTTCCTGTGTCCAGAGAAGGGCCACGAGAATGATCCGAGGGCTGGAGCAGCTCTGCTGTGAGGACAGACTGAGAGAGTTGGGGCTGTTCAGTGCGGGGAAGAGAAGGCTCTGTGGTGACCTTATTGTGGCCTTCCAGTATCTTAGGGGGCTACAAGAAAGCTGGGGAGGGACTTTTTAGGATATCGAGTAATGACAGGACCAGGGGGAAAGGGGCAAAGCTGGCAGTGGGCAGATTCAGGCTGGATGTGAGGAAGAAGTTCTTCCCCATGAGAGTGGTGAGACCCTGGAATGGGTTGCCCAGGGAGGTGGTTGAGGCCCCATTCCTGGGGGTCTTTAAGGCCAGGCTGGATGAGGCTCGGGGCCGCCTGATCTAGTGGGAGGGGGCCCTGCTCATGGCAGAGGGGTTGGAGCTGGGTGATCCTTGTGGTCCCTTCCAACCCTGACAGATTCTGATCTGTTTTAGCAGAGGACTTTAGAGCCCTAATGGCTTAATGGTTGGACTTGATGATCTTGGAGGTCTCTTCCTACCTAAATGTTTCTATGATTCTAAATCGTTTGCTGCAATGTTTTATAATGGACGCCAGAGGGCAAAAAATTATGAACTGCTTTTCAGAGCCAAACTAGTGGGAGTGGGGATGCAGAGCCCTGCCTGTCCCTTGCCCACGGATGAGCTGTGATGGGGTGAGGCTGATGAGGCCAGTGGGGTTACTTTGCATGGACAGACCTCACCTAGCCTGCTGCTCTGGGCTCTTTCTCTACCTCTGTGCTGGAGATTAGTTGTCCTCCTTCTGACTAAACTCAAAACAGATGGTACTTCCCAAAGTGAACAAATGTTCTTTTATTTATCATAAGGGTAATGCATACAAAATGTTAAAAATGTAAAATAAAAAAAAGGGTGTGATAAATGTAGTTCCAATGCAAATGAGTCACATGCCTATGAAGAGGCTTGTTAGATACATCTTGATAAACAATCAGGCAGCTTTAAATATCCTTACCAGGAGGAAAAGAAACAAGAAGTGTATTTTACCCTTGAAGTTTTGTCAAGTGTAGCGACCACAGATTGTACTATTTTTACTAACCTCACTATTTAAATATACTTTTTTTTTCAAATGTTTTCTTTTTTCCTCCAAGACAGCTGTGACCAGACAGCATAGCTACTCACACTTTTGAATATTAGGCAAAAAATGCTGGCAAGACTTTTGGATATCTTCTTCCATTGTCTTCTGCATTGCAGTGCAACATGTGGGTAGGTTCTCCTGTGCCAAAAGAGCTGAGAGGACTCTTTTGTGCTCTTATTAATACCAAGAACGACTGATTCTGTTGTAGCAATGGAATATGTAAAATATGAGGCCTGATGGGTCTGATTTTTCAGTTTCATACTGGAGACTACATGTGAGAAAAAAATCATGGCCACATCTAATTACCTTATACAGCATTAAATGACAGAAAATGCAGTGCATTATAAATCCAAGGTTTTTAAACTAAACCTAAACCAGGGATTTTCTAGGGGTGAAACCAGTTCTCTTCAAGTCAGACTTGTACCCTTGGTGGCTGGTAGCTGTCACCCCAAATATGGAGCCTGCCATTTGTACAGCCCATTCAGCCAGGAGCTGAGAAAGAACATCATGGATGTTGTTTCATCTCCAGATTTGTGTGTGACAAGTCCTTGCCAGAGCTCAGATGAAGCTCTTTGAGGCCAGAGCATGACAATCTAAAGCAGTGCTGCCAAATGTATGAAAAAGTTCAATGTATTTTACACATACTTGAACATCTGTGGTGCTCAAGGAAGATTTTGTGGAGCTCCGTAAATATTGTTTCATGTAATTCGCAGCATGGGTGTATTGTTATCCCTGATTTATGGCTAAAGAGATTGGCACAGAAAAGATAAACAATTAGCCCTTGGGAAACAAAATATTTTATGCCCCAGAGGCAAGCAGAACCCAAGCAAGTCAAGCAGTAAACCTGTCTATCACTTATTTTCCATAACACCATTTTGTGAATCTACTGTTTTTAATTTGGAGGAGATGGCAAACAACAGTTCATGGTTACAAAGTAGTGTTGTGCTTTATAGCAGTAAAATGAGAAGGGAAACATTTCTTATCAGATCTCCTTCTCATAGGTATTTAATAGCAATTGCCAATTCCAAGAACACAAAGCATAAATTCAAGTAATTTATTATTTGGGCTTCAAAAAGGAGATGATTTCAAATGCTGTGTGCTTCCTTTCAAAGGAGTATTTCTCTCTTTGGCCTTCTAATTTCTGATTTTGTATAATACACTTAAAATATTTTTATCTTTTCTCTACAACCACTGGAATTAGAAGCATCACTATTGTTGAGAATGAAAGCTGATATAATTCACTTGGCTTTAGTGAAGCAATTGGTGCTGCTGCATATTGAGAAGTTGTGGCTTATCACACCTATGCATGGAGACAACCAGAAACTGAACAGTGCTGTTAACACAAAAGCAGCCAACGCTCTGCCAGACGTTTATGAAAGGGAGTCTCGGGCTCAGCAGCATGGAATGCAGCGTGGCTTCTAGATTATAGCCTGAGCTTTGGGGCTTTTAAAGAGAAACAGTTTTTCTTTAATTGTCATAGTAATAAAAAGGCTTCAAATTTATTTTAAAATGTTTGATACCTGAAACAGTGTAAAACGTCTATGGACAGATTTGTTGGTCATCTTGCATGGGAAGGAGTGGTCTCATGGATGAGTTGAGGTGATTTATCAGTTGGGTGAGAGATATAGATTATCTGTGTGCTTCACATGGGCATGTTCAATTTTACCCTTACTGCAAGGGTGAAAAGTGGTGGGACAGAGCAGTGTGGATTTCTGTCTGAATGCAGATACATCTCCACAAAGGCATGGTGGTTGCATGCACAGTGAGGGCAGGAGGTCCCACAATGAAGACCAGGAGCATGGCAGTGGTGGATGGGCTCCAGGACCCCTTTGATACTCCAGAATTGCCATGATGGACTAACAGCCCCACATGTCCTTCTCAGTTCTCACCTTCAGCAAATGGCACCATCACAAGCTGGCTGAGAGGAGAAAGTAGTTACAAACCCAGAACACCTCTCTGGAGCCAGTGCTGAGCCCCGTTTTGGATGTGGGTTAGTGTGTGCCCTTCTCACAGTGTTCGGGGTGTAAGCAAATGGTCTGATCACTGGTGAGTTTTACAAAACATGCCTGGAGACAGGCAAACATGGTTGCTCCTGAGAGATTTGGGTGGGTAGTGCAAGAGCAGATAGACTAGGTTCACAATCCATTTGAGGAGATACTGCTGAAGATACTACTGTATTATCAAAAAATTATTAATTAGGTAAACTATGAGTTACACCAATTCTTTAGGGGGAAGTTTTGTGGGAAGGAAGTGTTTGGCATTCCAAAACCCAACAGAATCAAAGGAAATGGCACCTAACCACTGGAGATGATGTATGACACTGAGATTTTGTTTCTGTGGAAGGGAAAGAGGCAGAGCTTGGTGAGATAGATGCCTGCAGTTCCATTAATAAAAACCAGTGCCCTCCACACTGGATTTCCAGCCCTGACAGAAAAAAAAGATGCTTGCTGTGAGATCTCTGTAGCTATATGATTTTGCATACAGGCTACAGTTCTCAAGCCTCACCCATCTTTATGATACCAGCCAGCTGTTAATCCTAGGAAACGAAGGCAGAAAGATGTGAGGGGCCTCTTGGTTTTGTTTGTGGTGGTTTTTGGAAGCAGAGTGGAGGCATTGCTGTTTTTTGCAACATCTGGTCAGATTCCTAGTGGCTTGCACAGCATTGTGTGGCAGCATGATGGAGGCTGCAGAAACAGGCAGAAGAGAAACTGAAGAAATGTACACTTTGGGCTGGGACTGTGCAAAGATTTGTCTCACCGCAGTGAGGGCTGTGACTGCAAACTCAGCAGTGCTTGTGCATTACAAAGATGCAAGATAGAGGAGAACAGCTGATCAGCAGTGTCCTACTTTTTGTGAGGCTCTTTCTGACTGCCAGTGTCTTTGCTAGTGAAAAGTCATGACCAAGCACACAGTGAATCCCACTGGAGTTACTGCTTTCTAAACTGCATGATAAACCTAGAGACACTCCAAATACTTCATTTCATGTTATTAAAGATTGGATGCTCCTTCAAGTGTGACAGTGTGAAACATAACAAACATTATGAGCCCTGCATTCAGGGCTCTATATGTACCCACTTGGAAGGTTAGACCTTGGCAATGCTGTTTGAAAATGCTTCTTAAGCCAGGAACCCAAATGGTGATTTCAGCTGAAACAGGTGTATGTCCCAGCTATATGGCAAAGCCGCTTTTGCCCCTGGACCACCTTATCATACAAATATTCACACTGAAGGGACTCCACCACCCCCCTGAAGATCCAAACCACTATAAATACAATGGTGTCCAGTATGGTGTCCAGTTCTGTGTTCCCCATTTCAAGAGGGACAGGGATCAACTCGAGAGTCCAGCAGATGGCTATGAAGATGACTGGGGGACTGGAACACCTGCCTGATGAGGAGAGGCTGAGAGACCTGGGGCTTTTCAGTCTGGAAAAGAGAAGATGAAGGGGGGAATCTAATTAATGTGTATAAACATATGAGGGCTGGGTGTCAAGAAGAAAGGGGCAACCTGTTTTCACTTCTACCCTGCGATGGGGCAAGGGGCAATGGACACAAGCTGGAGCACAGGAAGTTCCACCTCAACATGAGGAAGAACTTCTTTACTATAAGGGTTCCAGAGCACAGGAACAGGCTCCACAGGGAGGTTGTGGAGTCTCCTTCCTTGGGGGCTTTTAAGACCCGTCTGGAGGTGTGCCTGTGTGACCTGCCCTAGACGAGATGGTCCTGCTCTGGCAGGGGGGCTGGACTCGATGATCTCTGGAGGTCCCTTCTGACCCCTAACATTCTGTGATTCTGTGTGTGACTACATTAGCATTTTTGGCACTGCTATTTAGCGTTGCACAGTAATGACAAACTATTTGAAACCTGACAAGTCAATAGCACGGGCTGTTCTCGCTCTAAGTACATGAGCACTAGATGTCACTGTAGTCCAAGCAAAAGGCATCATCTCAAGGGCCCCTTCAATGGCAAGGGAAAAAAGGAAAAAAGTTTTTCCTTTTTTTTTGCATTTGAGAAAAAGTAGGTTTTGATGGTGGCAGAATAATAAAAGCAAAAGATAACCATGTTATAAATACAGACGTAAAATATTTTGTGTTTATATTCTGTTTTTTATGTTTATTTTCTGTTTTGTGTTCTCAAGGGCCCCTTCAATGGCAAGGGAAAAAAGGAAAAAAGTTTTTCCTTTTTTTTTGCATTTGAGAAAAAGTAGGTTTTGATGGTGGCAGAATAATAAAAGCAAAAGATAACCATGTTATAAATACAGACATAAAATATATACCGGTTTTGTGTGGATAGCATTTTTTATTCAGGAGGGAAATGGATATATTTTACAGAAAATTGCAGTCTCTTCCAGGACCATCTCTTTTAGCACAGAGTGATAGACCCCTTCATCTTATTTCAGCTGAGGACTCTCGTCTTGAAAAGGTCTGCTGTGCTGAAACTCCTCAGTGTTATTCCCTCAACTAGCAGTAACTTTAAATAACTTATATAACTTGGTTTAATACAAGTGTGGCACAAGAGATTGGAGAACATCATTATGTAAGTACAGAGCACACTAAACCAGAAACAAGCCTATGGGAAAACATCCATACCTCTCCAACATCACAAATTTCCTTTTTCACTCATCTTTCTTGAACTTCCAAATATTTTCTCCCTATTCCTTTCCCTCTGCATGCTAAACGTCCCTTTTTCCTCTACTCTTCCAATCAAAATGTGTTCTGAAATAACTGCAGATGTTGTGAGTTGGAAAAATGAGAGTGACAAGTAAGAAATACAAATTTATATTGAGAGCAAATGAATCTTTGTATTTTTTTTCATGTCTGGATCTCATAATTTACTGATTTGTAATGTAGAAGAGCAGTGTGAATGAGAAACAAAGCTCTGGCAATGTTGTGGGGTTTGGGTTTTTATTTTGTCTTTTATCTGTCTTTTAACAAATGATGGCTTCCATCAAAATAACTCCCCATAAAACCTTACACAGCTCCCTTGTGAGTTCTTCCTATGCCAATTAAGTCCAAATGAAATGTAGTGGCTTTTTATTTAATTTTTATTTATTAAATGTGTCCAGACAGCTCTGGCTAGCATTAGAAATTTGCAAATAAAACAGACGGCTTATTGATTTGTGTCAACTTGGCTCAGAGTCCCCTCCAGGATAAACTAGACATGTTCACCACCACGTCCCCAGGCAAGGGCCTGAGCAAACAGATGAGCCATGCAGCCTGCCCAAAAAAAATCAACAGTCTGGGATCCTGGCAGACTGATGGAGGAAACAAAATTCACAGGTTGAGAGGCTTCTTACCCACGAGTAGGTAGGAGGCATTTCCATGTTGAAGTGCCCCTGCCAAGAGTGACAGATAAAGGAAAATCCCTGCTGACCTCCTGCAAAGAAAGAGAGGGAGGTCAGGAGGTAGTTTGGTATCTGCCATGCCTTCTCCCAGCAGTGGACTTAAAGCTGAGTTCTTCAATCACCCACTGAAAGGAAAAATTTCCACCGAATTAGGTGGGCAATTATGAATGCACAAAGGTTTCTTGCAGGGTTGAAGCTCAAAGGGTAAGGCTGTTGATTTTGTAGCTACCAGGAAAGGGCACAAGTTCAAGGTCGTAAGTAAGCTGCTCTTGACCCAGCTTTGAGTAGGGGGACTGAACTAGAGACATCTAGAGGTCTCATTCTGAAGTGCTAGGGTTAAACCCCTAGCCCTGAATGAGTGTTAGCCTATGGATGATGTCCACAACCAGGCAAGAAAGGCCCTCCTGATTGGTTTTCACTCAGGCCAGCCTTGGGTGGGAACTGATGAGAAGATCACTAACAGGTGCCCCTGTCTTCCACAGTAACTTGGAGGCAGGGCAAGAAGCCACCTCTATAAGAACTTACTCTGCTTGTGGTGTAGTTGGGAGGTTTGCTTATACAGTGACTGTGCTGTCTGGGGATTCTGGCTATTGGAAGGGCTCCCTGACTCTTCACAGCAAGTAGAGTTCCCAGTATGGTAGGGCAAGATTGAGGCAGGAAGAGGGTTATGGGGCTTTCTCCTGGCAATTACTGTGTGATTGGAATTGGACTGGTTGCCTGGGTCCTTCCTTCCCCCATAGCCTGATTTTGGAGTTGGCTCACTCCCTTCTTTGCTGTGTTGTGAGCGAATACATTGGTCTATTCATCCCTCCAGTGGTGGGCCACCTTGAATCTCTTGCATATGTTGTCCTGGTTTGGGGTAAAGCAGAGCTGGTTCTGCTCAACGATCTTACTTTTCAGCTAAGGCTCTTCTAATTAACTGCTCTGTCTGAACTTAGCAGCATTTTCATAAACTGTCTGGTTTTAGCAGTGATAAGACTCCATGTTGAGAGTTACTGCCAGGGGTTGGTGTGCAGACCAAGGTCACTGAGAATAACGGGCCCCAGGATTCCCCAGTGGGGTGTCCCATCCCATAGCTGTCATATCCAGTAGAAGCTGGAGGATGGGGAGGGGAAAGCCCTTCGTTCTTCAGTGGTCATCTTCTTCTGGCCTGCTGGCTGGCTGCTCCTGTAGTGGCCGCATCCGAGGAGGGCTTCATCCATTCT
>NW_008583875.1:7004-7342 GCF_000691845.1 Merops nubicus | reverse complement strand
TCGGGAGCACACGCTGCGCCCGCGCGCCTCCGGCCGTGCTTACACAACACTCACCGTTCAGGCCAAGCCCCCTCCGAGCGGGGACGGCAGCAGCGATGGTCTTAGGGAGCAAACACGGCCCCAGCCTGCCAAGAGCCAGCGTGAAGTTCTCGCCACCGGCACATACCCCATCCCTCAGGGCTTGTTCAGTGCAAGGGCAGGGAAGTGCCATGGGAAACCTTGAGGCCACAACACAAACCAGAGAAATATACAATTTTTCTTCCTTTTTTCCTTGCTTTCTAGCCCAAAGAGAGCTTGAGCCTCTGGCCACAGCTGCCCACTCAGCACAGAGAGGCTGC
>NW_008583875.1:5095-6987 GCF_000691845.1 Merops nubicus | reverse complement strand
AAAAGCCAGCACCAAGGTGGGTCACTAGCACAATCATCTCCCCATTTCAAGACCTCCCTGAAAGCTCAGTATCCACAGAGTTGCCCACCGGCAGAGGCTGCAGCAGAAGGACTGGGCTTCCAACTCTTCCCACCCTCACCTCAGGACACAAATTATGAGTCTTTCTGCTATTGCAGCCATCAGTCAAGCTCAGGTTGCTGCAAACAATTTCCAGTCTAAACATTAGCAGGATTTATGCCATTATCCCATCGACAGGAAGAATTTGGGGTAACCTGAATTGCTCTGAATTCATTTATGGAGTGACCTGGCCCCTGCATCCGAGATGACAGTAAGCCTTGTTTGCAATTCAATCAGGATAAATTGGTCCTTGGGAGCTCCAATACAAACCAGAAAATGTAAACCATCCAGATAATTTACCATTAGTCCTCCTACACACAAGGTGAGGAAGACCAACATTATATCCCTGGGATATTTGAGACCTAATCCACAATAACTAAATTGCTGATATATTGCCTCTTGCTGAATGTATCAGGCTATCCGTAATGTAAACGGGCTCTCCAAAGGTTTACTGAGTCTGGGAGAGAAGGACCAGATGCTTGTGTGAGGGCTGGAGGCAGGATGAAGTCCGATTACAGCAGCAGCGATAATGAACCCACGGGAACTGCCAGGTCAGCTGCCAACAGCCGCTGGGCATCAGCTACGAGTGCAGGGGGATTTGGGTTTCCAGGCCCTGGAGCTGGATAGAGAATTTGAATTCCACCTTGGGAGTCTGTTTAGGGGGTGTGAATACACAAGGAGAGCAGGTTTCGGAAGTGTCTGCCGGCAGGAAGAGTCGCAGTTTTGCAGGGTTTCACCCAGTTTTGTTTGGCCCCAGCCCGAGGCGGGCAGGGCCCAGCTCCAGGAGGTTGTTTATGGCAGCAGCCAGCCCCACACTGCCCCAGATTCCCCAACCTGCCTTTGTGACAACTTCCGACAAGCCCATTGAGTAACAATTGACACGCAGCACCCGGGTGTCAGAGGCACTGTGAGGGAAGCTGGAGGTGGAAGAGGAGGAAGAGATGAGAATAGGCTGCTGAGAGCAGGGCCATGCACAGCGCTGGGGTCCACGGGCGTGTGGAGGTTCTTGCTCTGGGCACGATGAGTGCCTGAGCCAGCCAGTGTGGGAGGATGGGGACAAATCCCAGCAGGTATTGGTGGGGGATAAAGGAAACTACCCATGGGAGGCAGGAGATGTGCTCCTGCAGACTGGCACTGGGATCAGCTGCCCTGCCTGGGGGTGACAAAGCTCCCCAGCACCCACCAAAGCCCCTGGGCCAGTTTCAAGTAGCAGTAGGATGGGGCAATGCTGGCGTAGCACCCTGCACCCTACACCCAGCATCAGGAGGCACTGCTGCCGCCAGGAGCCTCCTGCACTCTCCCCAGCCTGGCCCTGCCCCAGCAAGCAGTCAAGCTGCTCCTGCAGCACGGCTGGACCTCAGCAGGTGGGATATTGTCAGCAGGAGAGGAGGCACCTCTCAGACACGCAGGAGCCCACGCAGGCGTTTATCTCTCTGCGTGCCTTGCCCTCCCTTGGCAAGGTGTCCGGCAGGCGAAGCCTTCCCGAGACATCTGAAGCTCGCAGCCCCAGGCGTGGCCGCGCAGCTCCGCAGCCCGGCGAGGGGGCAGAGCCAGCGGGCTCGGGAGTGCACCTCTCCCCTCGCTCCCTGCCAGGAGCCGCGGGTGTCAGGAACCGGCCCTGGGGAGGCGAGTGCAGGGCGGCCTGCGGAGCGGGTCGGAGACTGTCACCAGTGCCAGCCTTGGCGGGCAGCAGCAAGGGAGACGGGCGACCAGGAGAGCACCAAGAGCAGCTCGGTGCAGCTGCCGGCCCCGCGCCGGCTGGGCAGCTGGCCCGG
>NW_008583875.1:0-5029 GCF_000691845.1 Merops nubicus | reverse complement strand
CTGCGCAGCTGCCCAGGCACAGAAACCCTCCGAGCAAGAGGCGGAGGCGGTGGGCGAGGGCTGCACTGGTGCTGCAAGCTGGGGTGCTGCAGGACCAGCAATGCCAAACACCTCCCCGTGCCTGGGCACCCTGGGCAGCCCGTTCAGCCCTGTAGCACCACTATTGCTTTTTTACAGGCGCACAGAGATGTGCCCATGGTGCTGGTGCCCCCCAAACCCCATGTCTGCTCTGACAGCCCTGCAGGGGGGAGGAAGGCAGCACAGTGCCACAGGCAGCAGCTTTGGGGCCTTCATGCTCTTGAGAAAGTCTGTCTCTCACAGTCTTTCCAAGGGATGTTTCTCTGCTGGCAAGGCAGGGATGGTGCTAAGACTACATGAGGACCACTGTGGAACCTTCCATGGAGGAATGTCCCATGCAAGCACGCCACTGCCACAGGGTGTCTCACGCGCCTCCAGCCTGCAAACATCTCTGCACATGCACATGCAGAGCCACTTTGTTCTGCTTAATCCTTGAAGCAATAAAAGAAGGCTGCATTAAGTCAAATTTCCGAACCAGAAGGTCTTCATTTGATATTATATCCGAGTGCCAAGTTCTGCAAAATCCCTAACCCATAAACTTCACTGAAAAAATAAAATAATAAAACCCAATCTGGCAGCAGAGTTCTCCACAGCATTGTTGAGGTCTGCCTCCTTCCACCAGCTTCTGCTCTGCATTCCCCGGATCTGCGGAGGGGGACCCGCCGAGGAGAGGCTCCCCCCCGCGGCCGCCCCTCTGCCCCAGCCTGGCAGTGGGGTTCACTGTGGAGCTCTGCGGCCACAGCCCCCTCCCGCCGCGCTCCCCAGCAGCCTCCCTGCCTGTGCCACCCGCTCCTCGCCCGCCTTGTGCAGCGCCTGGCACAGTAGCTGCTCCGAGAACTGCTGCGATTAGCAGTGCCACAGGCCTCTCTCCGGGAGCGCTTGTGCCTCAGCATTGTAAAACATCAGGAAGTTTTTTACTAGGGGAATTCCATTCCCCTCTCGCTAGCGCAGAGCGGCAGCAGTGCCGGTCTGGAGGCGGAGGAAGTTTTTTTTGGCTGCAGGCTTGGGGAGTGCTGCTTCTCCACAAAGCCAGAGCAGCACTGGAAAAGGCACCGGAGCTGCCCCGGCAGGCAGAGCTCTGGTACCGCAGACCAGGAAGCTGCCTGGGGTTTAGCAGCAGTCACTGAAAAACCAAACCTGTCGCTATTAGGTGCAACTTCAGGCAGGTTTAAACCTACAGTTCAACAACTCACCAAATGCCAACCAGGGATGAAATGCACTAGAACAGCGGCAGCCAAAGCAAACCTCAGACCAGGAACTGCAAAGCAGTCCATTCCAGAGCAACGCAGGCAAGGGCACTGAAAACCACTCTGCCATCAAAAGGGCTTCTCAACAGCCAAGAGAATGGCTTGGGCAAAGAACCTAAACAGCACCTGAGGCTTTCTGCTTGGCCATGTGCAAAGGAAGCATCTGCCAAGGGAGAGCTTCCTGCAGGGATTCCCAGGGCCCTGGCTCTGCCACCAAAGTGTCACTGCCTGGAACTGCAATGTCACTTCTGAGCCCTGCAGAACCAGGAGCAGCACTGGCTTCAGCAGCAGCAGAAATACGACTGGGGAGAATCACCGTCAGCCTGAGTGGGGGGTATCAGGCAGGACAGGACATTTGGTTAGGAGGGGGACTAAAGAGCGCAGCCCGAGCTTTCTCCAGACCAGCCACTGCTGCAAGCCTGGCACGAGCACATGTGAGTCCTGCCGTTCTGAGGGGTGACAGCAACGTACACCACCCGGACAGGGGACCCAGCTCTGAGCTCTGCAGAGCCCAGCATCACTCAGAGCGGTTTACAAGGAAGGACATCCTGCAGCTGGCCCACACAACCTGGCTGCACGTGAGTGTGCAGGAAGCTGCTGTCTTGGAGGAGCATCCTCAGAGGCAGGTTGGTGGTGGGTATGGCTGGAAGGCTGTCTCTGTGTTTGCCAGGGTCAGTGGCAAAGATGGGTACTTCCACCCTCAGAGAGACAACGGGTGGCCCTCACACAGCCCTGGGGAAGGTGTTTGCTGCCGGTCCCCACCTCTCTTGTCTGTGTGGTCCTCACTTTGCCACTCTGTGCACCATCCCCGCAGGCCAGAGAAGGCTGACCTGGTCCCCAGCTCTGGCATTCACTTGCAGTCTCA
Source organism: Merops nubicus (assembly GCF_000691845.1). NCBI lineage: Eukaryota > Metazoa > Chordata > Aves > Coraciiformes > Meropidae > Merops > Merops nubicus. The sequence continues at coordinate 2,839 of NW_008583875.1, read as the reverse complement.
TGGCCCTGTAGTGCAGGCAGAGGGGTGCTCTGCCAGCTCAGGTCTAGCTCAGGTGATGGAAACATGGGGTTTACGCCCTGCTCTGCTGCTGCCTGCTCGTGCCAGCACGGACGGCTTTTTTCAACTGACTTACTTCAGTTGTTCTCAGGGGTCACATCCAGGCCCGGGTGGCCCCATAGTGGGTACCCTGCAGCCCCACTCGCTCCCTGCTGTGTCCCTCAGGGTGGTGCTGCTGCTCTCGCTGCGGCTGCACTGGGGCCAGGGAGCTGATCCAGCTGAAATGAGCCTTTTTTCCAGGGTGGTTTCCAGGCATGTGGCAGCGCCCGCGTTCCCAGGCCCACAGTGCTGCCATTGTCCTCCCACCCAGGCTCCGCGGCCCTGGCCCTGCGGCGGGGCTGAGGTGGTCAGGCACTCAGGAGTTCACCTGCTGCAGGGTCACAGGTGGACTTTGGACAAAATCATTCAAACTGGAGAACACTCCAGGCAGACGTCTCATTGCAAGTGCTGGGTCCCCGTGGGATCTCAGCGTAAACCAGGCCACCGCAAACAGCACTGTAAGCACTGCCCCGATTCACGGACCGCAGGTGACAGGGTACTTTGCACTGGTACCTACTGACCCCTGTGCAGGAAGCGAAGGCTCCATGCCTGCCATACCACGCAGCATTGGCTTCTGCCAGTATCATCCTATTGTGGTGCCTTTTACTGTAAAGTGCCCTTCAAACTCAAACTGCGTCACCTGAACATCCCCTCGTCTATGTCCAGGGCCATTCACGGGAACACAGACACAAGAAGATCCAGCAGTCCAGGGGTGACCATTCCCTAGTTGCCCGCCCCCCCGTCTCGCAGCACCCCAGCGCAGGCAGTGCAGGGGATCAGGAGGACGGAGCCTCAACTGTCACCTTGACCCGAGCCCTGGCTGGGGAGCCACATCCCTGCCTGGCTGCAGCGAGCCCCGAGCCCTCGCTGGCGCACCGGCTGGGCAGCCCAGCGCCACGGTTCAGCGATACTTCTCCTCCACATCAGCCTGGGGTGCTAACACCGACCGACGTCTAATTATTACCATGATCACTGTTAACCATTTCCCCACTGATCCCCTGTCCGAAAACCCAGGAGCACGTACTTACCCCGCACTCTCCGGGTGGCTGCTCTGCCCCCATGGGCGCCGTCCTTTGCAGGCGGCTGCGCTAGGCACAGCCACGACAGTACTGAGGCAGCAGCTGCTCAACTGCCTCGTCTGCTCATTGCTTGGCGCGGGCACGCTCCCGTCTCTGGCAGTCAGTGGGAGAGCGGGCAGGGCACTGCAGCCCGCTGCCAGCACTCAGCATCAGCCCTGTGGCCAGCGGGACCCTGGGGCTGGTCCAGTATCAGCAACGCGCTCCAGCAAACCGATCGATATTGCCACGAGCTCTCCGTGTCCCCTTCCCGGGTCTGGGAAGGTAAATCAGTGCCAGGGGACAGCGCACAGCAGCCCAGCTTCCCTGCAAAGCCCCACGCACCTTGGGGGTGGGGGAGACGGGGTTCCCAACAGCTCGTGCTGTGATTTCTCACAGCTTTCATTGTCTGAACTCATTATCCACGTTGCACAAGGCAAACCCGCAAGTCGGATGCTGACAAGGCTTGCGTTCCTCATTAGCAGCCCACATTGCAAAAGCTTCATCTAAACAAACATGCATTCTGAAACCCTTACCTCTGATTTGTCACTCCCTCATCACTGCTGAAAAGACTCTACTGGTTTCTCAGTTTTAAAATGCTACAATACCAACTACAAAAATCCTCAGTTCCTCCAGAAAAAGTTACATGCACGTTTCTGTCAAAAAAAAAGAAAAATACATTCATGGCGAGTTCATGGAGAAGTCTGGTGCGTTTGGGTCTGGGTATTTTGTTCACTTGTTTTATAAAGCAGGTTTCTAACAGCTCCCCAGGTTTTGCGCAGAGAAACAAACTCTTCTGTGATGTGCAGGATTTCAGCTCGTAAAGATCGCCCAGGCTAGTTCATACTCCATCAGCCCACGCTGCTCCCTGCGTATGCAAAGCAGAAAGTATGTGATCATATCAGAGCAATTTGCACATTAATAAATCCTGGTCTCAGTGCCGTAGACTCCATCCCTATCCACGGGGTAGGGGCTTATTATTATTATTATTACCAGAGTATCCCAGCTTTGTAAAGGCATCTAGTGCAAACTCCTGCATGAGGGAATTCCACCCCACTAGTACCACCTCCTAAGACAATATCCAGCCAAAATATTGTGACTGTTGCAAAACCCGGACTGGAGCTCCACAAAGGACCTTCCAGCATTGCATCCAGAGCCAACAGGGTCTCAGTAAATTACTACAGAGTGACACACCATCGAGCTGTCTTTGTAGTCTTTTTTATTTATGACAGTTAATTCCGAGTTATTACTAACATTTCAGTGGTAACTGGCATATGAAGTCATCAGCTGTCACAGCTGCATCTGTTAATAAACATGTTAAATATTAAAAGCAGCTTATTATCCTCTGGAGGGGGGAGGCACTAAGGCACAGAGCTCCGAAGTCTGGCTGTTTTTCCATCTCTGGCTGCGCAGCGGGAGGAACCGCTGGGGCTGAGGAGCGCGGCTGCGGCGGATCCCTGCCCTGCCCCCCACCTGAGCGCCCCGAGCCCAGCCGCCCTCCGCTCCCTGGCCCTTCTCTGCCTTCACCGGGCTGCTCAGGAGGGACGTGGGACATGTGCCTGCTTCACACGGGCACACAGTGGGGCATGGAGGCTCAAGCACCTTGCCCGATATCCACCGTGCCTGGCGGGCTGAGCAGAATCCAGCCTGGGCGGCGCGGGGCAGCTCGGCCTCGCCAGCGCCCTGGT
>NW_008583874.1:0-29822 GCF_000691845.1 Merops nubicus | reverse complement strand
AAATAAGCAGTTAGAATGTAATGATAAAAAGACAGTACCTGACCTATTCCAAATGGGTACTAATATTTATTCAGGATTATTTCCTAGCCAAGAGTTTCCTACCTAACGTTAGGTTAGTTAGGTTAACAAATTAGTGCCTTACCAGTCAATTAATAATTCCAGGCCACTGGTAAGTGGTCAATTAGTGCTATACTGCTTCTAGTCTATAGTAAGTCAAACCAATTTTTTAATTATCACTTCTGTTTCAGTTTACAGGCATGAATATCCAGGACATAAACCATTTCTGTATTGGTTTATAAAATAAATAAAATTAAGAATAAATCTGGAAATGTAGGAAGAACATTGCAGAATAGCTTAGGGTTTTGCTGAATTTGTTTATGCCATATAGAACAACATAAGATCACTACATGTGCAGCTATACACAAGAATTTATTGAGCTGGCACTGCAGTCTTTTAATTAGGAACTACTTTACAAAAAAGTGTACTGTTAAGGGTTGAACTGGGATATAGCTGTATACAAGAAAGTTTAGGTGATGTAAAGTGGGAAAATAGGTTAAAAAAAGCATTATTGTATTACTGGGACAATTTACTTTATATACTGAGGATATGGATATGATTCTATATTCAATTTTCATTCGGTAGGAATTGATGCAGATCCTCACAAAATGCTATTCTATAAAGCATTACTATTCCCTCTACTTATGTAATTTTACATTCTGTATCTAGAACTTAAGACCAGAGCAGCCCAAATGGCAATCAGAGATAATCCCTGAGAGACTGTTTCTCTTTTGTGCTGGGACTGGACTCGACAGGAAATGGCTATTAGCCTATTTCTCAGCCTCTTTTCTCATTTTTTTTTTTGTCTGTTGCTCCTGTAACTTTCAGACATGCTTTTAATGCAGGAGAAATGTCACTTCACCAAAGCAGTACCTTTCTTTCTTTCTTTTATTTTTTGTTTGTTTTGTTTATTAGACTATCCTACTAACTTCTGTGTAGCTGCCCTGCACTGGGATTCAGGCAAGTTGCTGCTGCTACAACCTGGTTTAAGTGTTGTCTATGCCTGAACAAATTTGTCTTTCATGGCAAACAAATGCAGCGAGTTTTTCAGCTTTCCAGAGCGTAGGAACAGCCTGCATGGCCAGTTAAACAGCATAAGCATGTTAGGACTTTGGATTTACTTTACAGCCATGTAAGATGATCATGGTCTCTGGACCTCCAAGATGCAGTTTATGACCTAAACTGAATCATAACAGCTCTCTGCAGGTTTGATTGGGATGTTTTTATTGTCTTTAATTTTTTGTTAAATCTTTGAGGTACCTTGCTGGGTTTTTTTTCCCCCATTGCTTTCTCCAGAAGGTATTTTTGTGTGTGTCCTGAACTTTTACTGAAGGTGTATGAAGCAAGATGCACTTACTTCAAGCTCCTTTCCTAATGCTTTCCTGCCTCTGTCGCGAGGAAGGAATTTGAGTGCACTTTGAGGAAATCTTTCTAATGTGCAGAAACCAGGAGACTACAACATAATGATTGTCCTTTTTAATACCCTCTTTACTAAATAATAAGGTATGTTAGAAAACAAAAGCTTCTGTAATTGGCTAGTATTGTTAAGTTATGGTACCTTTCCCAGCTCAAATCTAGAAAAGAGAAGAAAAGCTGTGTTTTTGTGTTATAAACCTCACAGGAACCACAAGAATTAAAACTTGATTGAGAAATTCTCATAGCTACTTTTTGTAACTTCTGTCCCTGCACACAATTAGTAAAGATTTTTGTGTTTATCTTTCCCATCCATAACAAAACTTGTGCTCAGAAGACATCAGAAAAATGGATTTACAACTTCATAATATTAAAGAAGACTGACAGATTGTGAGTTTAATGGCAGATTTTGTGTTCTGTATGGATGGGAAAAATAAAAAATTGCTTATATGCATATAGTGTGTCTGTGTATGTTGTATGTCACATCATGACTTCCTAGAATATGGAATACCTGTGTCAGCACTTTGAGACCAGTGTGTAGGGACATTTTTGGTGGAAAGTAGTTTGTTGCAAATTCGTAAAATACCATGTGCCAGGAGTAAGCTGAAAAATACTTCATCTAGAAATCTGGGGAAATACTCTGAAATATGCTAGTAGCTTCTTTCTGAGCTCCCCACCTTAAGCATTGTGTTGTGATGGTCTTCTGTGAAGTCTGGCATCCAGATTTTCCCCAAGATGCTCACAGGAAAGACTGCTATGAGGAGCTGGTCTGTCTGGCAGCTACCAACACCTGAAGTGTCTTTTCTAACTCTCTGTCAGATAGGGTCTTGCAAATGCACCATCCACTTTCTTCTTGTGAGTGGTCCTATGGGAGTAGAACTATATTTTGGCAATGCTCCTGACCAGAATAAAATGTACCTTAAAGCATGTTGTTTAATGTGCATGATGTTAAGGCAACCACTGTGACCAGTGAGAGGATATACAGGTTGTATTTCTAGGGTGAAAAGAAAAGGAAGCAGGGAAATAATGCTGAGAATAATTTAAATGTTAAATTGTTATTATCATGATATTTATTCATGTTTTAGTTTTAACAGTAAAAATGTATATTTCAGGCAAATGGAAAATGAGGGATTAGCTTCCTACCACTCTTTTATTTACAAGGTATGCTTTCCATCCTATAATGTGTCAACTGTGATACAGAAAAGTATTCTCATTATGTTATTGCTGAAATAACTGGTAGAATTAATGAAGACAATTTGTTATTAGAAGAAAACAGTTTCAAACAGAACACAACCAATGAAATAACCATGCTACACTTAAAATAGATTTTTAAAGGTTTTGTTTTCCATAATTCTATTTTTAACAGAAGGTAGGTGATTGCTTTTGCAGGAGGCCAAGGAACCCCTCTTGGTCCCAGTTATCATCAGTGACACAGAGAGCTCATAAAAGTGAGGAGTCGTACTATGTACCTGAACTCTTTCTTTAAATTTAGCCTGAGTATTTTAAATTCAAGGAACTGTCTTCAGCCATGGAAATTAATTACTATTACACTGAAAACTTATAATTACTTATAATTAAATTACTTATAATTAATTTAATACTGTAGTCAAAATTAAATCCTTTGTTTCTCTCAGTTTACCAAGTTCATCCCTCAGGATACGTTGTCTGAATTATGTTAGCTTTTAACAGAAGAGGAAATTCTTTTATTAAATTACAATTCCATTAAACTCTTACTGGGGGAAAAGGGGGAGTGCCATAATTTAACTCTTAGTAGTAATTTTGTTAAACTGTCTCTGCTGATGTCAAAACCCTGGTGGTGTCACTGTGCCACAAAGACAGCTATATCTTGGGTTGGTAACTTAGTGATGATGTTTACTGGCTTGAAGGATTGATACCAGAAAAAAAATCTTAGAGTCAATAAAGCTGAAGAATGGGAGTAGAGAGTATGCTGCTTCCTGGATGCAGAGGCTTTAGGTGATCCACTACGTGCTGTACACTACATCACTAATCAGCTAAAATCTAAAGAAAATGTTTTTTTCTATAATTAAAATATACAAATGAATTAAAGTTGCTTTTACAGAGCTGTCTAGTTTCAGAGAAGACTTTTCTGTTAAATAACTCCCACAGTTAAAATATGCAATGTTTTTTCTTGCATATATGGATGTAAAGCTCCTATCTGTTACTAAATATTTCTATGTATTATTATGCAACCCAGATCCCTCAGTGAGATTTAGAAGAAAAAAATCACAGATTTATGGGAAAATAGGAAAGGCAGAGGGCTTATTTTGCTTATTGCTGCTTTGGAAAAATTCTTTTTTTCTTAGTATTTCTTTGATTTTTCACTTAAGGTATCCTGGTTAATTAAATAGCTGAGCCAAATGTATACATCTTTACTCTGAAAACAACTTATGTGTAAAATTGTTTATACTTTTAGTCATCCTAGCAAACCAGGAAAAAAGTGTAAAAATCTAGTGCTGAGAACACTTCAGTGAGAATTCACAGTGTATTTTATACTCTAAGGATGCTAAGCATAGCTGTAGTGAGTAAACATATTAATTGTACTTTTTCACACATTAGCTCACAAATTAGCATGCAAATGCAGTTGCAGAGTCACTGAATCGGCCCAGAAGCTGAAGCCTGTAACTGTTGTGCACAGTATTTCCCTGTTCGCTGCTCAGCTGGTTTGACTTGGAGCCCTGTCCGTGTGGCACAGCCAGGGCCCGTGGGCGTGCTGGACGGGCCATAGGCACGCTTGTGGTACGGAACAGTGAGGTTTGGGTCCTCTCCTGTCATGTTCTCCACTCTCGTTCTGCTTGTTTGTTTGTTGAAAAAAACACCTCCCTACCTTCTGCCTCTCTTATGCTGTAGATCATGAAAATTACAGTTGTCAGTCTTGATTAATTAGCCTAGCCAGCTTTGTTTCATAAAAACAGTTACTGACTATATGATTTTGAAGGTTTTGTGTGCAAAAACTGCATACAAACCTGGCCCAACAGTAAGTGTTGTTTAAAAGACTTGGGAAAGGCCCTTGTGTAAATGGATCTTCTAAATAAGGATTATAATATGCTATGAATTATGATCACTGATTTTTAAATTAGTTTTTAAAAATTCTTAAAGACTAATTTAAGACAATACTTAAATTACTGCAACAAACTTCACTTTATCCAGTTCAGATGCATCTGGTTTTGTAAATCAGTGTTTCCTTAAACATATTATGCTCTAAAATCACAACACAGCAAAACAAAACCATAAAGAACAAATATGCTCAGCCAAGTACTGCTTCTGAATAAAATAAACTTAAGAGTGTGTGAACTGGTTCAAGCTTCAGGACTTTTCATGAAGAAATTCTAGGAAATATTTTAACCAATTTTTTGTGATAAGGGGATAATTTTTTTTTTCCAATTTCAGTAGTATAAAGTTTAAAAGAATATTAAATAAAGATTATAACTAATCAGATAAAGCCATCTTCAGGTTTGAACAAAGCAGTCTTTATTGATCTCATCTGTTGTGTTTGCAGTAAAACAATCAGATCAGTAATGATGCTCGTGATGACAGATAAAGCTTATGAATTAAATAGACAAGCAGCATAAAAGGAGAGACTGGAAAGAGAGGTGGAGATAGTGGATTGTAGCAGAATCAGAAATAGGTTTTGATTTTTACATTCCTCTGACAATATTCTACTCTTTCACTTTCATAATTATGTAAGTGTTCTGAGGTTTCAGCTGGATTTTTGGGGTGCTTATTTTAGTACATAGTGTACTAAAGTAGAAGACTACCTCTGTAGAGAAAATTACCCAAATAGGTAAAACCTCAGCCACAGAATGCCCACAGAATCCATTTAAAATAAATACTTATTAATTTTACATGATTACTAAAAATACATGAAAACTACTGAATGTAATTTTTGCACTAAAATGCAATGAGTGCAAAGCAAAAGTAGGGTGTTTTCAAATCAGAAAATCAGTAAGGTGAATTTTCATTTGTGAGGAACAAGCGTAAGCATTTTTAATTAAAAATTAGAGCATCTCACCACTGAAAAGCAAGATGCAGATACTCAGCTGACATCAAGGTGCTGACGTGTTCAGCTGATTTGCAGAGCTGAATTCTGTCAGAATGAAATAAATGAAGCTGGAGGTGTTCTGCTTCGAACAATCTCAACAACCACTCTCAAAATGTCATTTAGGTGTATAGTATTAGTTAAATATGTTGACAACTGAGTTTGAAAGCCAGTTGAGACTTGAGATGTCTGCAGATTTCTAATGTGTGTAACAGAAGGAATAAACTTTTTAGTAAATTCTTTGATAAACTTGGAAATTACTCCTTAGATTCAGTACAACATCACAGGACTGTTGGAGTTCCAGTACTGGCTACCAGTCACTCGAGGTACATAAGGATATGGATATCATCCCAACAAAAAGTTGTGAACTTGTTCATTTAAACTCTTTTGTTAGTCTTGTGCTAAATATCACATCTGTTGTAAGGTAGCACTGTTAGAGAATATATAACATTTGCTTTATGATGAGGGAGTTGTTTTGGTTGTTTCTATGCTCCTTCTTAAAGCATGATACATGCTACATAATTCAGTATTACAATTTACAATTCATGAACAAATGAAGATAGGAAAGCCCAAAATACTATAGAACCTGCTGATTAAAACAGAGCTTCAGTGTTGACAGCAGTGTGTCTGCACATTGTCCTCTGAAGGCAAAACCTGACCCAGCTGTTTGAAAGACATTTTTTTAAGTTGCTAGAACTGTGCAAGTGCTGAGAAAATAGATCAACTTGTTTATTTAGAAAAATCTACCTTTTAACAGAATAAACGTACAGTTTATTCTTTATTATCAAGGAAATTCTGGAGCAACCAAAAGCAAAGCTTGAAATCAATTACAATCAAAAGAATTATCTATGATGTCTGGGGTAATAAAAGCCAGGCTCTGGATTATTATAGGAAAGAAACTACTCAGCAGAGAGATTTAATATCATTCCCTAACTGATTTATGAAGGAAAAGCTTACTAGAGAGAATTCGTGCAATCACTTTCTATTTCTTACCTTTATTGCCTGCTCTTTGTAATAGAACAAAAATTGACTTTACAGTATTCTAATCCCTTGAACATCTAGCTTTCTGTCAGTAACAAGTTCCACATGCTTTAACCTTGTTTTTGAGAAATTCTGAATGACATTGAATAAAAGTCATCCTTGTAAGTAAAAATGGAAAAGGACAGGGAACAAAACAGGTTCTCTGAAAAGTTTTGAATACTGAGATATAGGGGGAAATATTTTTATGGTAACACAATGTTATTTTTTAAAAATGTTATATAAGTAACAATATTATTTTTCAACAACATTTTAAAAGTGTTTATTTAAACAACAAAAAAAATCATTGCACTAGACTAAATTCAGCAAGTTTGTTTTGACTGAAAAGATATTCTTTACACATGCTCATGAAGTGCTTCAGTTACATTAGTACTCCCAAAATTAAGTTCTGCAAACTCCTGCCATGTGATAGCCAAATAGTCAACTACCTTCTACCCAAGCATGTTCTGAATGTATCACTGCTCCAGATAGTAATGTCAGTATCTCAATGCCCATGAAAATTCAGGATTAACTTGATTTCAGAGTTCTGCCTTCTCTTTATAAAGACATAACTATGCAGTGGTTAGCAGTTACTCTAGCAGTTAGAGTGGCAGTTACCTTTGAATCTCTCATCCTTTAGTCTATCACTGAGTTTGATGAGACTGGAAATCTTACCTGTTGTATTTACTGCTATTTCACCTTGAAGTCTTTTTTGCCATTTTTGAAAAGAATGATGCTGATTCAGTTATGAAGTTACTTGATGACAGTAAATTGCTTTGCAATCTGTTTGAAATACTCATTTTATGATTTATAAAAATAAAACATGTATGACTTCATGAACAAAGTGCCTTCAGTGTGAATATAGTAATAGTGAATATAGTCGTTCTAGTAGAGTGACTCAGACTGTAAAACTGATGTTCTCTGTAAAAGTGCTGTTAAATACTATGTCAGGTTCCTTACCACTGTGATAAATGCTTCCTAAGTCTGAAAAATGTATTTACTTGCTAGCCTCTGGAATGTGAATATTGCTTTTGCATTTCTATCTTCCAGTTAAGCACATACACATTTGAGATATGCAGTACTTCTGTTTTAATACTTCCTCTCCAAAGTATAAAATTGTTGGCCATCAGTGATCCTGGTGTCTCTGTCTCTTTCTCCCTTTTGTTATTTGCTAATGATAAAAGTGTAGGACTCATCTTTCTTAATTTCTATACTTCTTGAAAAAAAATTAAAAATTGTTAATTCCAGTAAAATTAGTCATAATACAAATGCCAGCTTTGAATTATATGTAGCTTTCATTTCTAGCTGCCAGGCAGTCCATCTGAATTTTCTTTTGTTTTTAAAACATTTTGAGTGAACTTTATTCATTACTCTTACAGAAGAATTTCTGAACTCTGAAGAACAAACAAACAAAAAACCCCAACCCTAAGCAATTCTTTAAGTTGATATTTAGTAAATCACAGTTGCTGCATTTCACCATGGTAAGACTTAAGCTTAATACAGAAAACAATATAAGCTTAAAGTAAGACTTAAGTTTAATACAGAAAACAATATAAGCTTAATGCCTTTCCAGTGCAAGTTGTTTGCTATATTTTTGAAGATCTGCTACTAATTTGTATTGTTTCTTGGTAGTGAGGCATATTTGATTTCTGCTTTTATTAATAAAAAACATAACAATTGTAAAAGCCAGGACCATATCAAGACAAAAAAAAAAGTTTCGTAATGAATAGCCTATGTTTTATCAAGATTACATTTTTTTTCTTTTGTTTTCTTGAGTTGTAGTAATTTATGAAGTTTGCTGACAGAGGACTGTGAAAAATTGCTGCATTATTACAGATATACTTTATAGGGATTTTTTCACTTTATCATATCTGTGCTGTGGTGGCTTTAGTGGTCTGGTAGCCAGTCCAGCAGTCACCTGGTAGTGAGATACAAACTGTGCAGATGTAGTAGCACTCAAGAGAAATTCAGTGGCACATTACAAAGTACATTGTTGTGGCAATGGCAGGCAGTGGCTGTGTGCACACAGGGAAGGGTGGGTATTTCACTTCAGGTGTCCCTCTGGTCTGGCATTTTGTTCCCACTACATTTTGGTAGCTCTAACAGTTTCTAACAGTTACTGATGGAGAAAGGTCACTAGGGATCTGAATGAAATTAGGAAACTAATTTCTAGTTTGAGCTCTGATAACATTACACACCTTTGCTGTGACAGCAGTGAACTCTCTATACTATCTAAAATTGCTATACTGAATCCTTACCATCTAGGGTGTTCTCTGTGGGCAGTCTTCAGTCTCCTTGTCATTCAGGTTTTAATGAGTTTTCTCCACATAAGTAATAAAAAGAGGTGGCATTGTACGGGAAAGAGAGAAGAGGTGATGTGGGGTGAGCCTCTGCATCGGACCATGTAAGTACAGACCATACATGATGCCATGCAGCATGCCCCACCTTCTGAGCCAGGTAGGGTATCACACTGTGAGCCTGGCTCAGGCTGTAAAGTGAGGGATGTTGCCCTACACAAGCCTTAGTTTGTGTATGTATGTGCCTCTATATGTATTATCAGACACTATGTATAGGTACTGTTGCCATATATATTTACATATATTTTATATGTATATTTAAAAAGATACATTTGATTGAATACATATGCATGTGGATAAACAGATTTTATGCTTTGTAAACACAAATTTCATTTTGTGTAATCTGTAGACTGAATCAATCCCTAAATAAAATATCCCATTTCCTTCAGAATAACATGGGAAAGAGGGAAATATGTATCTATATAGATATATGGCAACATCTGCTTTTGCCACCTACTTGCAAAATTAAAACGTAACAGAAGGGAAGAAACATCTGCCTACTGGATCAGAGCAATCAATGTGTGTCCCAGAGTGGAGGAGTCTGTCACACACGTGCAGCTCCAGAGTGACACACAGTGCACGTGCTTCTTACAAGAGAGAGCCCAGAGCTGTGTAGAGCTTTCTAGGGGATCATATCCACTGTCCATTGATGGAACTGCCAAAATGTTTGGGTTGTTCAAGACTACTGGAATTTGCTGCTGAAGGCTTGTAACCTAAACATCACAAAATTACAAGGAGGAGTTAAATCCAGCTGAACAGTCAGGTTGCCCTTAAAACAAATGCTATTTAAAGATGATTTAATTTAACAGATTTACCTGTATCTTGCTAGCACTAATCTCATTTGGTTTTGTTTTTCTTTACTACTTTTCAAAGACCTGAAACTAGCACAAAATTTTATTCTCCCAGGTTTTGTCAGATTTAATCTAACAAACCCTTCAGACAACCCTCGTGTTCTGGAACCTATTCCCATATTACATGTTTATGGAAGGAGGATAAGAAGAAACAGCATAAGACAGCTAACATCAGTGACAACACCTATGTATTGTACTGTAAGTTAAGTGGGCATACACATCAATACCCAGAGTTTCCTTCTCAAGAGAAGGCCCTTAGCCAGTGAGATACAGGCTCCTGGAGAGCAGGAGTGATGCCCATTGGTGTAACAAATAGTCAAGTCTGTTCACACAGAGGTGAGAGCGTGGAGCACATTCTCCTCATTGCTTGTGCTGACAGTTTGTCTGTGATGCATCTTTCCAAATGATACTCATTCTGATGAAAGAAATCCTTTTTTTTTTTTTTTTTTTTTGTGAGCCGCATGTTCTACTGAACCTGAAAGTTTGCTTGCACTCTATTTAGAGAGATAAATACTCTCTCCTTTGCTGTAATTGTTACTTGAAGTTGTGAATTAGTTCTGAATATTATCTTTTTCTTCTTTCAAAGGATAATCTTTTTTATGGCTGTTATCACAAAATATAACACAATTTATAAGTGAATGTGGGCACAATCATGAATTTACAGTTGAAATACAAACTGAAAATAACCTCGAAACTATTCTTCACATCTTATTAACCCTTCATATATTTCTGATGTTCAGAAGGTAGAAAGGGACTGTGGAAAAACATGTATTTGCTTTCAGACTTGTCAGTGATATATGTTACTATTCATGAAGTCGATGGTTAACTAACAGCCTATTGTCTAAGAGGTGCTGTTTCATTTGCTATCAACTAAATATCTGGCCCAGAGGGTTTATTTGGGAATATAAATAAATCTAGCCACAACTCTAGGTCCAGGCACTGGAGAGAGTTCAGATCATTGCATTCATGTAGCACTTTTTGTGATAACTAGGACAACACACTTCCAGATGACAGAAAATAGGTATGATTTCCCTTCTAAGTCTGGTAAGGAATAAGTAACAATTACTCTCAGATAATAAATACATACATCATGAGCTTCATTTCCCAAAAAAAGGGCAAAAAAGGTCTATCAGGCTGCAAGACAAGACAGGAACTTCACTGAGATTCCTTATTGGAATGACTGTTAAAAAAACTAAAGTACTTCTTTTTCTGGGTCACAACAAGCAGCTCAAATTCTCAAGGTGAGAAATACTTCAGGCATGCTCTGTGTCCTCACTGGCACTGAACCTCTCACTCTCCATGCCTACAGCCTGAGTTCAGGACACATGCAAGGAGTCAGGTCATTCCTAGGACCAGCTGTGGTGGTTTTCTGCAATTTCCAGCCTCATTCTTCTCTACAGGGATGGGCAATTATTATTACTTAGCCATAAGATATAAAATAGAGCACTAGAGTTAGACCTCAGAGGACTTGTTTCTAATGCTTGAATGAACACACTTCTTTTGCTGGTGTGCAAATGTTTCATTCCCCTAGTTCTGCTTGTTTAGTTTTGTCCAAACCAATTTGTTGCATGTTCTGTGGCTCATTTACAAGTAAAGTGAGGAAGGCCTCAAATTTCACAGTCATTTTATCAAAAAAAAGTCCTCTATCTCTCTTTCCCAGAAATTCTAATTGGGCACTTTTTTTTTTTAAAAAACTTTCTGTTGCTTTCTTGTTTAGATTTGCTCTTTTGTTTAAGAAGATAAACAGGTAGATTCTTTACAATTGCAGACTGATTACTTCATCTTGGTGCTGCAAGCCAAGGCAAGATATTTTTCATAAGCTTTTGAGAAGCAGACATTAGCAAAAGAGATACATTTGTAAATACTATACTATATAACTTTTTTTATATGCTGTGCAATGGCTAAATGTAGAATTTTAGATAGCAGGTCTTAAATTGTTTCAAAGCTGCTTTAAAAAAAAAAAATGGGAAAAATGTGAAAATTCCTCAGTAGGATTTTTTTCCTCTTTTATATTCTAGCCATTCAACTTAGAGTGCAGCTGATCATTTTTACTTTCTGAAGGAGCTGATGTTTCCAGCATTTGTTAGTGGTTTTCTCCATGGTTTTACTATAAACTGGCCAAACTTTTTGCTGAACACATACCTGTACAAATATAGATGCTTGTTGGTTTTGTATTTTATTTGGTACCTGCCACAAACAGTTAAGATCTCTGTGTTGTCAGTAGGCCATTAATTGATCCATTGTGCCTCGGCTCTTCTCTCTTCAGCTGGTTATTTGAGCAAAGGGTTAGTTCAGTTTTGGTTCCTTAGTCTGTCATTGCCTCTTCTTTCCTTTTATTGGTGATTTAAACAGGATACTTGAGTCCTCCAGGATGTCAGTCTGTCACTTGTCACGAGTGCTAACTACACTAGGGGAGAAAAGCAATTCATTACTTTTTCACAGCTGAGGAAGACGGGATGGGTTGGGAGACTGGTGATGAGCCTAGATACTGAAGTGACACATACAGCATGGAGCTACATGGACAGCTCACAAATTCAGAGATGTACCTATAGAGACACCCTGTAGACTGCACCAAAAAAACTGAAGATCAAATGCTGTTGATGTCACATGATTTTCTTGTACATGATTGCAGAAAACTTGACCTGAAACACCTTGAAGTCCAAGTTTAGCAAATTATATTTTTGTTATTTGTGCCTTTCACAGCTGTTCTTTCAGATGCTCACTGCAGATGGACCTGGCACAGAGTGAATGGTTTCTTCAGCTTTTTTTTCTCATAAAATATAAATATGATATAAAGTTGATTATTTACACCATTATGGTATACTATATTATGGCGTACTTAAGTCCAAAGTAAAAATTTGTGACCAGACTTCCATGCTTAAATACTTTAAAATATATAAAAATAATGGTTTGAAAGAAAATTTTCAAAATCTTTGGGTTTTTTTCAGAATATATTCCAGACTTTTTTTGGCTTTTAATTAGAGATTTTTAGTTTTATGTCTAAATACAGTCTAACAGAAAACACAGATCCAGTTAAAAGCAGAGTTTGCAGTGAGCAGCTGTTCAAACAAAAATTTCAAACAGTATGTGGAGACTATTCAGGATGTGCTGAATTGCACTACTCAAGATTCACTAAGATTTAATGATCTTCAGGAGCTTTTGGCTTCAGTTAGTTCAGTGATGCAAGGCTGCACCTAATTTTGATAGAAAATTCAGAGTAGTGGTCTACTCTGTGGAAAATGAATCACTACATTTGGAAAGAAGTTTGCAATATTTGTATTTCATTCAGTAGCCATTTTGAAAAATTATCTGAAATACGTGTTAATGTTTCATTGATTGATATAAGGTCTTCTGAGATTAAAAAAAGTTAAACTTGAACAGAAAAGTGGGTGGCTTGTTTGATTAAAAATGTATGACTCTCTCCTAACAGGGGTTAAGTGTTTTACCAATTTTTCCATCTATAATTAGTTTAAGCAATATGGATTTTTCCAAGATAATAGATGAATTGTAGGATGTGAAAATTAAATTATGCTCATATGCTGCTATTTTACACCACCTGAAACAATGTCTGGAAAATTTAATATCAAAAACCAAAGCAGAAGGAGAGATAAAAAAAAAAAATCCTCAAGCTCACTCACCCCTTCTACCTCTCAAAAAAATCCCACCAAAACTCCCATCCCAAAGCCTTTCAACAAGACCATCTCTGTTCTTGTGGGATGCATCGATATCTGTTGCCCTGTAAAACATCTGACATGCCATGGTATTCATTTTAGAGTGTTTAAATGTGAAGCCTGATCAATAATAAATACGGAAATTGCTTTCAATAACTCTGACACCATAGTTTAATGTTGAGCATTTTACTTTCATACAATAGCCATTTACTTTCAAATAGCAATATACTTTCATACAGGACATGTTCAGTTGTCTTCCCAGAAGCTGAACAGGATAATCTTTAATGATCTTTCTAGTCTGGTTAGGAGGTGACTTAGGAATGCACTTAATCTCTCAGCAAACTAGATCCATGAACAAAGGAATAAAGGTATCTGCTCAGAGCTGAGGTGAGATTACAGTGCCTTTTACATACTTGTGTAATTTGAATACCTTGTAGATGTATTTTTTCTACAAACAAGAGATGAGTTTTCCCATTTATTAGGTATCATTAGATATAGTTTACTCACAAGTTGTATGTGTGCATAGGCACACTGTGTAAAATATATGCCTAGGTCACTTCATATTTTAGGTAATTTTGAAATTATAGGCCTTCTTTAATACATTCCAGTTTGACAGAAAGAATCTATAAAGAGCAGTTAAATATTTTCACTTATGACCACCACTTCTGGTTCTGAGGTTAGCTGATATAAATTAAATTATATTTTTAAAAAGCCCTTGCTTTTACCTGGCACAGTGTTGTAGTTGTGGAAACTAGCATGAATGAATTTCAAAACTGTCACTGACTTAATGACTATAGAATGAAGCTGTATCTTTTCAGATAAAACACAGGCAAGGTGATACTGATACAGGGCCACAGAAAACAAGTCCTTGTCTTCTCCAGCCTGGAGAAGAAAAGGCTCTGGGGAGACCTTATTGTGGCCTCCAGTGTCTGAAGGGGGCCTACAAGAAAGCTGGGGAGGGACTTTTTACAAGGGCTTGTAGTGATAGGATGAGGGTTAATGGGTTCAGACTGGAAGAGGGGAGATTTAGATTAGATGTAGGAAAGAAATTCACTGTGAGGGTGGTGAGACACTGCCAGAGGTTGCCCAGGGAAGTTGTGGATGCTCCATCACTTGAGGTGTTAAAGACCAAGCTGGAAGGGACTTTGAGCAAACTGGTCTAGTGGGGGGTGTCCCTGCCCATGGTAGGGGGGTTGGAACTATATGGTGTTTAAGATCTCTTCCAACCCAAACCATTCTATGATTCTAAATACAGTCACAAGGGAGACAGGGCAAGCTATTCGTTAAGTACATGTTGTGTCTTTAAGGTAATTTCCCTGTAGGTTGTTCAGCTGCTATATTTGAGCAAAAGTCAAATATGACAGATTTGAGGTGATTTAATTTTGTTTTTGATACTTGTATTTTACGTAGGTGTGTAAATTAGCTTGTCATGCAAACTAACCAAAACATAGTTGGTTTATCATTGTCAGCTCTTCCATTTTTCTTGCAGCTTTTAATTTAGTTTTTCATTTGTTTTCAGCTACGGTAATGGAACATGAGTTATGCACTTTGTATCCCTTTCACGCAGTGCAAGATCTAATTAGCTCATTCTTAATAGCAAATAATTAGTGATGCTTTTAATAGATACATAAATATGTGGGAGGGAAATATTATAAGAATAGGAGCTTTTTGTAATGCTTTAACATGAAAGCAAGCCTGACTCCACTTGGTGATGGGAGTGTATGAGTCATAATCTCTTACAGCAGAACTTAAGCTGTGGTTGTCTCTGTAGTGGAGCTGGTTTAATTTCTCACTTCTACTAGATCTATAAAACTAGTTCTTCTTTGTTTTCCCTTGCATAATGTGATAGTTTTGCACTAGACAGCAAGTGCACTCTTGGGCTTCAGGTTCAAGGCTGAAGTTGCATTTTCATTTAATAGAGGGCTCATACACCTCATGCCACAGTGCAGCTAGTGATCAGACTGTGTGAAGGTGTTTTCCTGTGGTCAGCCTGGCCCGGGACGTCGCCAGGGAGCTGTGAAGACCAAGCAGGGCAAGGGAGGGTCTCCAGGGTGGGGAGGTGAACTTGGGCTTCCTCACGCAGTCACAGAGCTCCCCCTGCACTCCGGGTGCTCTGGGGGTGGTGGGAAGGTGGCTCTCACAAAACGGGGCGGCGGGAGGCCACTGACCATGGTGTGATGTTTTGGGGTTTCTTCCTGGAGGATAGTCACACGTGATTATAGTTATCATATACAGCTATAGTGTATAACGGGTTAGACAGTTACAATATAATATATTTAATGTGGTTTACATTAGGCAATGAGGCAACGGGATAAAATACATCTGTGAACAATATCTCCTCCAAGTAAATTAATCTTGTAATTCATAATACTGAATTGAATGGTTTAACCATGTATTTTCTAATCTTTAGAGCTGCCAAAAATGATCCTAATTTTCTCTAATAGCTGTATAATTCCCTCTTGATGGAAGGAAACACAACACTTATTTACAGCAGGAATGGAATCTGTTATGGAACCTCTTGTCCTCCCTATGAATTTCAGATTAAACTCTGAAGTAAATTTAAAAAACTGAAATGTCCTATGCATAAGACTTGGATGGATATATACAGGTCCCAGAGTATCAAAGAAGTATGTATCTCTGAATATTGAATTTGGCCCTTATAATATTTTACTTTCTGCTGTTCTGTGTTCTGTTCTTTATATCAGGCTGCATGAACTAGGCCTTTTTTTTGGTTGTGTGTTTTTTTTGTTTGTTTGTTTGTTTGTTTTTTGCTAAATTCTAGAAATAACAACAAAGAAAGTCTTAAAATTACCTGTCAAGGGCAGACCTTATAAACGATTTTTAAGTCATTAATCTTGGTTGTTGTGACAAAAAACATTCAATAAATCACCCTACAATGTGGAGTTCAGCCCTTTCAGCATCAGGTTAGCTTTAGTCAGAGAAACGCTTCATGTTCTTTCTTTTGTGGGCTACCAATGGGACTCCTTGCTTAAAATTAGTTATTATAAATGTAGAACTATTGGGAAATCACAGATTTGATGCAATTATAAATTTCATAATGCTGTACTGCCACATGCTGTTCTGGTATGTGGAAGTGTATCGATCTAGACAGGTTTTATCATTGGTGCTTTGTGCCCCTAGCCACCAAAAGCAGCCCTATATGTTTTTACACATTTTATGAATTGAGATCTACACAATTTTGGTAGAGAGAAGTAAATGCATATGTTTTGTTAGAGTAGATGACAGGAAATGTGGGAGAAAGAGGGTGAAAATTAAAGAGAGGATTGGAGAAAAAGTAAGAGTTGTGGAAAAGGAGAAAAGAAAGAAACAACGTAAATAATGAAGAGAGAAAAAAAGATAAAAATTACACTGTCAAAATGTATTTAAAAGAATTCTTTCAAATGTTCTCATTACAAGCCAGTCAGTAGTGCTTTATTAGTGAAAGGATGTGACTAAGTGATTCTCCAACAATGCTTACAGGCCTTTAAGATATCTTGAAATTCTGTTCCATTTAGCATTCAGATACTGGTAAAATGAAACCAAATACTTTAATGTTTCAGTATATAGATCGGTTTGGGTTCTTCAGAAGCAATAGGTAACTGAATAAAAGACTTCATTGAATAAAATTGTAGAGAGCAAGAGGAGTTAATTCAGCAAGTGTTGCTGCACAAATCCAGTGCACGCTTTCCAGACCAATACAGTGGAAAATCAGGAACCTCTTAGCTACTGCAGTGTGCTGTCTTCAAAATGTGTTCTCAACACTGCTGAAGAGTTTCAAATAGTTACTTATTCTCTGTCAGCTTTTCAAGGATAAGATTCTGTGGTAGAAGAGATTATTCTGTAGAAACCAGAGCTGTATGTAACATAATTTAAAGAAGAGGGGTTTTTTCTTTTAGCAGGAAGGGGGTTTTGACTGGTTTCCATCTGAAAAGTGCTTAGAATGTTGTAGGTAAAGGAGTGTACAATGATGCTAAAAAACCATATCTGTGGGATATTGAAAGGAAGCTGGGAACTCATGGAGCAGGATTACAGGAAGGAGATACATAATACTGGAGCCAATAGTCCTGGGAAGAGAGCAGGTACAGAGTTATTGAGAAAACAGAGGAGGTGGGTGATTTTTCGACCTGTGCCATATATTTTCCCTAACACTGACATTAAAACTTTCAGCTTCATTTTCACAGCTTTGTACACATTGAGGCTCTTGAACTCTCTCACTTTGACAGGAGATTAGTGATTTTTTTAAACATCAGACTTGAGAAGAGCTGAGGTACAGAGCTACCTCTTATGGCCAGGACAAAGTGTCATGGTACTCTTTTATCTGTCAGCCTGGTGATCTCACTACAGTTCTCCTTACTGAGTCTATTTCAGACTTTTGAAAGGAAATTTGATCTTCACGAAAAACACCTTTCTACTATTTTAAGGTTTTTTTTTTTTTTTTTTTTCCACTGGCTGGAGTTCTCAAAGCTCTGGTTTAAATTTTAATAGAAAATGAACAGTTGAAGAAATGTCATGTTTTCTGTTCATATGGGAAACTTTCCCTTCCCCTACTTTTGGGGGCAAGAGGAAAAGACACAGGTAAGGGAAACAGTTAAATCATATAAATTCATATAAACAGCAGGGGTGTTTTTTTGGCTTTTACCTCCCTTTCTAATGTGCCTTGCACGTATTTGTGAAGTATTACCCTATGTAAAAAAGATGAGCTGAAGAAGGTCTGTGCATAACAAAGGTCTATCCACCAAGTCTGATTTCAAGGCGTAGGCCTGAAAAATATGTCTATCTTGTGCCCTGGCTTCTAGAGAAAATGTCATCCAACACGTAAGAGATTCTTCCTTGTTTTTCCTTTCCTTATTCACATATGCTAAGGCACTGAAAGGACAGCCATATGCTTTAGTGAGCAACTATCTCCATACTGTATTAAATACATGGTTTTAGGAGATCATTAGAATAATAATTTGCCATA
Organism: Merops nubicus; assembly: GCF_000691845.1. Classification (NCBI taxonomy): domain Eukaryota; kingdom Metazoa; phylum Chordata; class Aves; order Coraciiformes; family Meropidae; genus Merops; species Merops nubicus. The sequence goes on along the minus strand of NW_008583874.1, from coordinate 11,439 downwards.
ATTTGTAACTTTCCCATATTCTAGCAGTAAGCCACAGAGAAAGTACAGAGAAATTGTTGTAATGTGAATGCAACTACTGTCCCTCAGATATTTCAGGATTTGATAGTACATTCACCCATTTTATTAACTTTGGCAATGGATTGGGTCTGTGCTGCATAACAACATCTTCTAGGAATGGACAGTAATTAAAAATACATTGTCAAAGCATATTTTTTTAAAAATTGTTTTTTAAAAATGATTTGAGGGAGAGACAGAACTGTAACTTTTAGATACATGAGATTATATTTCAGTTGGGTTATTTATATACCAATAAAGTGACAAGTCACTCTTTCATAACCTGTAAGAACAAACCTCTGCATAGAATGGAAAGTTGTATTAAAAAGTTCTGTGTTGGACTTCATTTAAAAAAAAAAGAAAAAAAAAAAGTATGAAAATTGCTTTGGTGCACTCTGACAAAATAGGTATGCAGCGTTTGGAGTGTGTACTTTTTCCCTGTGAATAATCCATACAAGTCCTATACAACATTAAAGTTTCAAATGCCAGTATCTGTTTCTTCTACCAAAAAGCACATTGCTAAAAAGTTTGTAGATGTGAGAACAAAAAATATTAATTTGACACAAATAAATTCTAATGCTAACTAGAGTCAGTAACCTTGCTGCTAAAGGGCAGATTTAGGAATATTAGGCTTTGTATTCGGTTACTTTCATAAATCTTTTCTGGGCAAAACTACCTGTGTTTGCTCAGAGTACAGTGTGTTTGAATGTTACATTCCCCTATGAAGCTGCTCCCTGTGTACCACATTCACAGGTACCTGCACCCAAACCCCCTGTTTCTCCCTTGGCATTATGACTTATGGATTACATCAGAGCCACTGCAAGTGCTGGCACCTAAACCCCAAGCCCTGAAGCAAGGTTGCCATATGGATGATGCCCACAACCAGGCAGGAGAGACCTGCCTCTTGGTTTTCTCTCAAGGACTGGCCAACCTTGTGTGAAAAGCGATTAGGAGATTAGCAGCAGATGCCCTGCCTTTAGAGTTAACATCAGGTGTCCCCCTAGAGTTGATAGGATGAAAGCTGGCTCTGCCAGGAGTGAGTGGGGGAAGGTTTGTTTATGTGGTGGGGCTTCCTGGCTGTCTGCTGCAAGCAGAGTTCCCAGCAATGGTGGGACATCATCGAGACCAGGACAAAAAGAGGATTATGCATGTAATGATGCTGTTTCTTGGCAATTACTGTATGGTTGGAATCAGACTGATGATCTGGCTTATTCCTTCCCCCTTGGCCTTGTTTCTAACTTGGCTCGTTCCTTCCTTTGCTACATCATATGCCATGAGTGAGTACATTGATCTAGTTATTCCTTCAGCTGCTAGCCATCTACCTTTCCTGTATGCTTTGGAACAGGATGGTAAAGTCTTTTCTGTATGTATATTGCTAAAGGCCTTATCCTTTCTACTGGGGCATGTAGTCAGCAAAAGACTACAGTACCTCAAAAGTTTTTAATCCCATTCTTAAATATGTTTTTCATATACTAATGAAAACTGTTTGTGATTTGAGGAGCTTTAAAACTGTAGTCCTTAAAATTTATTATTGTATTCTTGAAGTACAGTGTAAGATCATTCCTTTAATCCTGATATCTTCACGAAGAAGAATTTGCTGGCTTTTAAACTGTACTCTATATCATGAACAAATAAGTGTGTCAGTGTTGAGATCATTGTCTCCTTGGAGAACCTGGCATTCTCTGTTACCTCCTGTAGGGAGCACAGGTCACAGCAGCTCGACCCGAGTAACAACGCACACCGATGTGGTTAATGGTCATTCTCCATTGATTTGCCCAAATAGCCCAGTTTTATACAGCTCCAAGTAGTTCCCTGCTTAAGCTATTGTTAATTAGGTACAAGTCTGAGTTTTCTAGCCCCCCCCCCCCCCAGTATCTCTGTTTTCATATGGCATCAGTTTCTACTCTAAGTTAACAGTTAAGAACCTTTGGCCCATAGCCCTGTACTTACCTGGCTGCATAATCTGTAGGGGAATAAACTCAACTCAGTGGCATAAGATAGTGGAGCAGAAAGTCAAGAAAGGCCAGCTGCAGAATGGTTTTTGTGATGTTGATTTCTTTTTACTCATTAGTGTCTGGTAAAACTGTACATCTGTATTTTCCTGTTCTGAACAATGAGTCCTTATGTGTTGCATATCAATTCTATATAAGCCTTTTAAGAGGCACAGAAGAAATCTCCTCAGTGTTGGCCTAAATGTTGAGAAAATAGTACTATTACAAAGATCTGGTTGCCAGTCTTAGCATCTGGATCCTAAGCAAAGGTGGCAATAATGAGCAAGCACTTAATTTAAAATACACCCAAACCAATATTTTTCTAAAGACTGGCCAATAAGTAAAGAAAGGTTTTTATTTCAGGTAAGAAGTAGCTGATATGCTCACTTGTCCTAAGCTGGATATTAGTAGTTTGAATCAGTTTGTTCTTCTTGATTACACAGGCAAGGTAGAGCCAGTTTGAAATGCTCTTAAGCAGAGTAGGTAAAACAGTCATTTGCTTATACTGGAAAATATCACTTGCTTACTATCTCGTGCTGTGCTTAAAGATTATATTTATGGCAGTGTCTATAGAATATTTTAACCTACTTACTGTAACCTGTTGTGTTCTTTTGATGTCAGAGGGTTCTATGACATCCCTTGTTCCCATTCTTATTGCTATGGTGTTTCCTAGAGGGTATTACTCTTTTGTATTGGGCGCTCTTCAAGAACTTAAATATTTATCTATGGCTAATTTCCTTATTTATATGTGTGGTGGAGTAAAAAGTTCTTTATATCAGCACACGTGGAGGAAGAGCTGTTGTGCTGCAGGGTGGAGGTGGAGCAGGTTGAATGAGCACAAAACCTGATGTTATTTTGGAAAAGATCCCAGTACAGATCTGATGAAACAGGAGCAGTTCTCATCCTCTCTACTGTGTTCAGTGGAAAAAGCCCTCTGGAATCAAAGGGATATTCCATATGAGTCATATGTAGCACAGAGTTCTAGGGCAGCATGGGGATGTTGATTTTGAAGTATGCTACATGCAGAGGTAATGAAGACATCTATAAAGATTCTTAATTTTAAAAAAGAAGTAAATTTAAAAGTATTGTATAATATAGGGACCTATTTCTGTGGAGTTTGGTGAATAACAGGTGTGTAGGTATGGGTATAGAGAGGAGACATGCTGCAGTGGTTGAATGTGACTTGCCAAAATGTATTTGAAAGTCCAGTTCTGTGCTCAGCAAGCATGGCATTCTCTAGACCACAGAACTGTGAAGCTAGAATTGTTCTCCAGTTCTCCAGTCTGTGAGGTAGTTTCCACTGTTTTAATAAGTATTTTGCTGCCTTAAATTTTATTATTAATTATTATTAAATTTGCATAATTTTGAAATTGTAAATTTTAAATGTAAAAATACTAGCTGGTAGTGTTATTTGTGTGAATACTACATATCCCCGTACATTTGGTTCAGTAGCATTTGTCTTTGTCCTTTAGTCTTTCTTTTTCACAGTACCTCAGACTAAAAGAACTGGCAAAAGTCACTAACAGCCTTTAAAAACAGAAATAACAGCAAAACCAGCAAGGCTGTATACCAGGAGCCCTATAATGAATAGAACTATGAGTGCTATTTAAATATTTAACAAGCCATTTTGACATACCTTATTAGGCAGACCTAGAACAGCTTATTCATACAGATTTCTCATTAATAATTAATTCATCCTGGGAATACATAAAAAGTGAACTAAAATGCACAGAGAACTTGGAATCCTGGTTCTGCTGATAATCTTCTAGACTGAGGTTCTGATATCCGTATGAGCATCAAGCTGTACTGTCAGCAATTTGTTAAATGTAATAGATATTCTTGTGGTGTAAAGTATCAGCTGTAAACAGAAGACCTAGGTTTAAAAGTATAACTCTGATGGCTGTACCTTTGGATGCTGTGGGTAACTAAGGGCCCCAAGTTTAAAAGTAAATGTGAGTTACATGTAGCACACTCAACAGATACTATTATTTGCCCTGTTTGTCTGTACTGCTTACACTGCAGAACTGTATACAGTTGCCATCCAAACCAATGTGTTAGGTCCAGGAAGAGACAATAACCTCTTCAAGGAATTTGTAATCTGTATAAAGTCAAAGAGGTAAAAAGATGCTTCAGCATAGTGAATTCACTTCTTGGCAACGTGCAGCAGATCAGTATTAGAGCTGGAAGAGTCTTGGCTTTTTTAAACTGTTCCTTTAAAGTAAACTAGGCAACATTAAAATAAGACCCTAGAGCAATCAGTCTTTTTTTTGGGATTGGGGAAGGTGGTTTGGTTTAGGTTGACTAGCTTTTAATCTTCCACCCATTAAAATGCATTCAAACGAAACAAAATCATGTTAACTTGAAGGAATCCTGAGATTTACGAACAGCATTTGTTTTATGCAATATGTTAAAATCTTATGCTCATCCTTCCTGATGACAGTTTATGCTTTTCCTTAGTACCTATTCAATTCACCTTCAAACTGCTGAAAGCTCCTAACGCAAGCTAGAGCAACACCAGTTTACAAACAAACAAAACAAACAGGTGGACAAACACTAGTTATTTACCTCAAGTAAATAAAGAACTGCTTCATTGAAATACCTGGGATGCATTTATAAATAGATTAAATATTTGAGTGGTTAGTGAGTATTTTGTAGAAATAGCTAGAGATTGCCTGGTATATCCAAAGAGGATAGATTTTGCAGTGTATCCCTGGAGACAAGTACACAAAAAACAGAACTTATGTTCTGTGGATAGTTTGCCCTTTTTTGTTCAGAATTTGTGTACTCATAGATTCATATATCATGTATTTTTTACAATGCATGTCTTTTATATATTATACAGATGTCTGAAAAACTATAAAAGATAAATATGCAGCAATTTTTTTAATATAGTTTGAACAAAAGTACATTGTGCACTCTACTTGTGCAAACAAAGTGTTCAGCAGTAGTTTGTTTCTCTTGTGGCTGTCTAGTGATGAACCGAAACTGGTCGTGCTCTGTTCTGTGCACGTTCAGATGTCACTATAAATATAATAGATCTTATCTACATTTCCTTTGTCCCCTCTCAGGGGTGCTATTCAGTAATGCTAACACCAACTTTTTATAGGATACTCATGTGCCCACGAAACACTAATCAGGGGTCACATGTAATCTCTCTGACTTCTTAGATTTCTGTCATCTGACTTAAGATTCTCTGCTAGTGTTAGCAGATGTAATAAAAACCACAGAATTACTGTAAGGCATGTCTATAGTAATTTCTAATAATTTTTGGTATACTCTTGATATGAATGTTGTTTTAAATGCCAGTTGCACTGCTCCCAGTCCTGCTGTGGAAATGAGATACTTCATCCCTAAAGGTGTCCCATAAATTATCAGGTAAACATAGAAAAGACTTTGCAGTGAAGACTGAAATGTAAATGAGAATATATTGTCTTCGATCATTTCAGTTTACCTATTCATTTCAGCACATAAAATTCCACATCTCAGGACACCCATAATATGAAATAATATTATGTAACTGCATAAATTTTAATTTGTGAATGCAGGATGGATTAATAGCAAGGCATTTTTAGCATATGTTAAAATAATAGAACTGCATAGTTTTATGTACCAACATCTGGGAAAGAAAACAGTTGCATAAAAAACTGAAAAATACAAAATATTAAAGTTTTAGTATTGAAGAATGACAAGGATTTGGATCGTGTTCCAGGTTTAATTTGGAATGTTCATTCCTTAGTCCTTGTCCATCATTTCTACCATGGTCATCTTTCTTCAGGAAACGTAAACATTTCCTTCATCTTCCACCAGAAATTAAACCTGCACTTTTTTTGTATGAAAGTCATAATTCTTTGTTTCTGAAGTTATCCAGTGTTGTTTCTCATTGTCAAAGCCCTCTTCCAGCTCCAGCGTATCATCTTTTCCCTTTAATGAGAGGAAGCAAATGTGAGGCTATCATCACACAAGCCTACTCATTAGCAGTTGTAACTGAAAAGGATATTAGCTTCCATTGTACAAGTACGGGAGTTTCTGAAGGCAGAAAACTGTTTTCTCTCCTACTTGTCTCTGTAAAAAAAGACAAAGAAACCAGAAAACTGGCAGTAAGGTGCAGATATTCCCAAAAATGTAGAAAGTGTGCAAGTGTAAAACTTAAAGCTTAATGATTTTTTTAATTTTCAAATTATAGTCTTTTGACATAAAAGGAACAAAACTAGGAATATTCTCACAGTTGCTGTTTTATCTGAACTGAGAAAAACTTGAAGTTAGTGGAAATGGAACTAGAAACTGATTTCTCTGATAAGCTGAGGCATCCTTAATAACAAAGGTCTAAGGGACACAGACTACTCGTGTGTAATTACCTATATATCTGTATAGTACTGAAGTAAATTCAAGGACTTCACTCTAGCCTAAATACTGGGTGATGATGGTGGTGCTTGACTTTTTGTTCTTTTCCCCTTTTTCTGGACTGAGGTGTGTGCTATCTGCAAGACAGTGAAGTTAATCAATGCACTTTTCTGAGAGGATCTCTCAGCAGGCTGGCAGCAGAGCAGAGCCAGTAGCTGAACAATGCAGTCCCAGAAGGATGGCAGTGTGGACAGAGCTGATGGTGAGCTCTGGTAGCACAGAGCAACGCGGACTCGGTCTGAAAGATATGAAGCTGGACTTCATAATAATCTACTTAAAAGAACCTGCATTAAGCTAAGAATATGAAAACATGGGGATGCACTCCACTCAAAGAACATCTTGATTCTGTGAGTGTAATGTATAAAACTGGTGGTTTTCCACCTGGAATAAAGAAACAAGCAAAGTTGGTGGGTTTATACCAAGTAACAGTCGAACAATATTCACTTAGCCATAGAGCTCAGAATTTACAGAACCTAACTAGTTAAATAAGTAGAAAGTATATGTGTAGTTATTAAAGTAGGAATGGATTAAAAAAAAAAAAAACAAACCAAAGCAATAGATTCTTTCAGCTTTTCTTTTCAAATTATAAAGTGTTAATGTGTATGTGAACTCTTCCTTTTTCACCTCTTGATGACTCCTACTGCTAACCATTTGCTAAATGTACACATCTCATTATTTAAACCTAACAAGTTATAGGTCCAAAAGGATTCTAAACAATTGACTGTCTGTTACCATTGCTTTTTCCAGAAAGGCTTCCTGGTTTTGAGTGTCTTCTCCCATGTGATGGTAATATGATGCAAATTGTCACAGTCCTCTCTTTTTTCACCATTACATCTGGGAGAAAGTGAACCAGTAGACAAACAGAAAAGCAGAGCAGTTAATACCCAGTTTAATCATTCAGTTAACATCCATCCAAATGTAGCTTAAAAAAAAAAAAGCAAAAAGCAAACAAAACAAACAACAAAAACACAAAACCAAACTCCTTAGGTGAGTATTTTATTCACCTGGGTGAAACTCTGTTCACATTTCATGAATAATTTGGTCTAGAAGTGTTCAGGTGTTAGGAGACTGCAGGTTTCTCTTTTTTTCTTCCTCAGCATAAGTATAAAAAGGAAGCTTTCTTCTCACAAAATGTTTTTTATGGAGATGGCAGTAGACATTTCAGAACTACAAGTCACTCATTCACAGATGAATGTTTGTTAACTGTACAAAAATCGGTTCAAAACCGAAATTACTCAGTCTGTATTAAAGAGAAGGAATATAAGATAATCACACAAACCAAAAGGCACAAGAAAGTAATTCAGGTCATTCAGTACTTCAGCTGCATAGCTTAAAGCTACTTTTAGGTATGCTGTCCTGAAGTATTGCATGTTACTGGAACAATGCTACGTGAGTTTTTAAGTTTAAAAATGGAAAAATAAATAGGTCCGATTCTTCTTAGCCTCACATTGCCTTTAAAAGACGCCTTAAAATCTTCAAGCTGTAATTTTTGTGTGTAAACTGCTCTGTATTTATGCAATACAGATTTATTTCTCTAATACAGCTTGCCATGCTGCCTTTCCAGCAAATGTCAGGGAGGTTAAAGCCCCCCAGCAGGATGAGAGCCTGCAAGTGTGATGTCTGCTGGAACTGGAGTATGAAGGCTTCATCAGTAGCCTCCCCTTGATCAGGTGGCCTATAATAAACACCAACCACAAGGCTCTGCTTGTTATTATTATCCCTAATTCTTGTCCATAGGCTCTCAACCTTCTCACAGCTATTCTTTAGGGACAACACTTCACAATCTATCCATTCCTTAACACAGAGGGCAACACCTCCACCCCTTCTTCCATGCCTATCCCTTCTAAATAACCTGTAGCCCTTGAAAGCCACACTCAAGTTATAGGATTCATCCCACCAGGTTTCAGTAATAGCCACTATGTCATAGTGGTCCTGTACCACAGTAGCTTCAAATTCCTCTTGTTTGTTTGTTTCCCATGCTGTGTGCATCGTGTGGAGGCACTTCAGCTGGGCTGCCAGTCCTGGCACCTTCCTAAAGGGATGTCCCTTTGACTCTCTGAGGTGTTTCATGGCTGCTACCCTGTGGGAGCCTCTTTCCTCAGCAGCCCCTGGCTCCTCCCTGTGAGGCACTGCCTGTACTGCAGTATCTGCCTCGGGGCAACAGGGCGAAGGCTCTTGCATAAGTCGCTCCTTTGCTCCAGCTCTGCTGTGTCATCCTGTCTATTTGGACTGATAATCCTGAGATCATTATTATCCCTTTCCCCCTTCTTGTTATTGTTAACTTTTCAATCAGTGCAAAGCTTTCATTACCCATGCCTGCCTTTGTTTACCTCTCTACCTGGGGAAACTAAGGGATAAGGGAGGGGGAGCACAATTCTGCCTTCTAACTGGGACAGTGATTTAGAATGAATAATAAAAAAATTTAAAAAAAAAAAAAGGAAGAAAAAAGCTTGGGCTGTTGAAAGTACAGTTAAAATTGTGGTAGTTGACTCAGGCTACAGGAAAAAGAAGTTTGTGTATTGCTCATATAAATATATATGCCTATTTTAAGATCTTATTGCACATTAGCATTTACCCTAATTTTACTACACAAACTAAGTCAACACCAGTTACTCATGTTTGGGAGATTTAAGTACTGACACATTCTTCTGCTTCTTATAGGTGGATTTTTGGGTTGGATTTGGGGAGATAAAAATAAGTGAAACTAAGAAAAGAATTATTTATGAAATAGTAATGGAATAGAGCTCAATGTAAAGGTGAGATTAAAAGTATAAAATTTGGTAAAAATAGAGATGTTTGGGCCAGTCTACAACAAGGAACAGAGGAGGTGTCATATTTGCATTGCAAAAATAATTTTAGGATAACAGAGAAGAGAAAGTAGAAACAAAAGGAGCATTCCTGTAGTTGAGAGATCCCCTAAATATTCTTGCTCATTAGGCTATATTCAAAAATGTAACAACCCAACTTTTCAAGCAAACGTTTAATCAAATCATTGGCAAAAGTGATAACAATTTTTGCCAACATTCATCTTTTGACTATCTCTTGTTATTAGTATTATTTTCAGAATCTACTCTTGCTGCCTCTCTGTCTCCCTGTAAGAGCTATAGTCTCACTGAAGGGCTGTTTGCTGCCTTTCAGAATGCACGTGCTGCTTCTTGTTCCCAGCACAGAGCATCTGAAGTTTATTCCAGCTGCAGCGGACGTGCAGGAAAGGTCTTCTAAAGCCAGCTGACATCTGTACTGGTAGAATAACAGATGGCTCTTCTTTAGCTTCTTCGTGTTTGTAGAGAGGGTCTGGTGGGAGAGAATATTCTTGTTGGCAGTCTTTGATCTCAGTACCCCGCAGAAGGAGGGAACATGGATCTCTCTGTAGTGGCACTGACAAGTGAAACTGTCTGAAACCTGCTTAACATCAAAACCACCTGGACAAAAATTGTGGAGACAGAGAGTACAATCTCACGTTCTAATTTATATTTTGCTGCCTTTTTTTTTTTTGCTTAGCATTGAAGTTGTGCTCCTTTGTAACTGAGATGTATTTTCCTTCTGCATCTATGCCTGCTAGATTAGAGATATTTTACAAGACAATTTGTGTGTACATTAATTTTTAAGTTACAAAATTCTATGTGATATTATCTTTACCACAAAAGGGAAGATACAAAAATATGCAGTCTAACACAAACGTTAAGCACCATTCACAGCACTTTATTTATTTATTTATTTATTTATTTGTATTTGTGTTATTTCTATTGTTGCTGCTATCAAGATTGTTTCTTCTCAAAGTGCTCTCCTACCTGTGAGCATTGCTGGCAAGTCAGGTGTATAACTTGGACAGAATTAGTCCTTAGAATACTATGGTAGTTATCTTGTAATAAGGGTACATAACCAGTGGTAACTAACCAGGTAATAAGAATCTGTAAAAGGTCATTAAACAGTTAAAGAAGCTTATACCTAATTTATATCAATGCCTTATCTAAAAAAGGCATTTCAGCTTTTACATGGAAAATTTTCAAGAAAATTCAGCTTATTCTGAAGTATGCTTTGAGCACATAAACATACTTTGGTATGCATTCTATATGCTTTTGTTTTCTTAATTGCCATTAAACATGTATACAATTTAAAGATCTATCAGAGAAAGAGTATACACAGTTTAGTGCTGTTCTATAAACACTTAAGATTCTTTGGGACTTTATAAATTTTTTCTCATTTTTCTTTTCATTGTTCTACTTTATGGAAATTCTTAAAAACTGAGAACTGTTCAGAAAAATGCAAATAATTCAAAGGTTATGAACATACAGTGCCCATGTAGAAATCCAGACAGCTTCAAGAGATGTTAGTCCTTTCATTACTTCATGGGGGTGGGAGGATGATAAATGTAGTTTGCAGAGATTTATAATAATCAGCATATCAGAATGTATTGAAGTGAGGAGCAGAGGAGATTATATTAAACATGCAAATATGCTAAATCTACTCATGCTCTAGAATCTTGTGTGAAGAACAAAGTGTAATTTGTATCAGCTATACAAATACTCATTACAAAATATTTGTATCAAAACAAGTCCATGCCTTAGTGGAGGCTCTACCTCCTCGTAATAGCCTTTTTTCTTTTTTAAACAAGATTTTAGTAGCATCTCTAAAAATGCATTTTAAAAAGTAATTATTCAAACTATTCAATTTTCTTTCCCAAGATAATTGAATCACTTGCTACAAAATACTTCATCTAACGCTGCCATTCTATAAATCTCCAAGTATTTCAATCCCTTTAGGGTCCAGTGCAATTGAAAATTACTTATTGTACTGGAGCAGAATATATAATTCAATGGTAAATTATAACTCCACGGGTTCTTTTTTTACCATTTGAATTTCATATGACTATATTCATAAATGGAATACCTTAGAACTGAGAAATACTTTAAAAAAGTAAGCAGCTTTGCACTTTAGCACTTATTATCTACACAACCAGTCAGTAATGTTCACAGAATCACAGAATGTCAGG
>NW_008583873.1:0-15568 GCF_000691845.1 Merops nubicus | reverse complement strand
TTTTTTTTCTTTTACTTTCCTTTTCTTTTTTTTTCCCCCTTTTATTTTTTTTTCCCTTTTCCTCATCCAACGTTGGCGCTGCTGTGGAAGTTTTCTATCCCGCTGTGAAAATTTAATTGCTGTGGATAACACCGCAAACCCTTCCTGAGCTCACCCCGCTTCTCCGACAGCCGTAGCGATCTGCTTTTCCCCAAAAGTGGCCACAGGCGTGCCCAGAGGATAAGTACTCATCACCTACAAGGGCTAATACATTCAGAAGCTCTGGTTTCCTATAGTTGCAATATAGAAAACGTATTTTTTCAGTATTAGTTTGGTAAAATGTTTATGACCGTAGGTTCTTTTGGCTTCCCCCCTCTTTAGCTGGAGAGGAAATACATTCCATCAGAGCCATTCCGAAGGTGCTAGAAAGAAGGCAAGAGGTTGTCTTATATCCAAATACTATATAAGCCTGACAATCATGATTTATTTTCTTTCAAACAAGAAGATAGATTTCCACTTTTAATTAGTCATACTAAAAGTTTTACAGTCTCCTCTCTTCCTACTAAAACAAAATAAAAAGTTAATTAGGATAAATTAAAATAAGTTATTGGAAGCTACCAGTGTAAGGTCACTTAAAATAGTCCATGGCTATTTATAATGTCGAAATAAAATTTTCCACTGAAAGCCCTAACAAAGTTTCAGGTATCTGGCACAGCTGATTTTCAGTCTCCGTGCAAAAATATCTTTCTGCTGAACATTTACACATTTAACAGGAACCTACTACAGCCTGGAACAGATCACAGCTCACAGCACTAGAATTTTATTTAAATCGTTATGGACAAATTAATAAAAGTACCAGTAATGTTTATGGACCTGCATAAAAGCTGGACGGGATTTTTCAGAAAAAGTAATTTATGTTATGATATATATAATCTGGAACATTGGCTTGGATTTGGCTGAAATGGAGAGAGCAACCCTGCTGCTCGGCTTTCCTCGGGTTTTATTTCAGAACTTCTCGGAATTTTAGCACTGGTTGCAAAATTGGTCATATTTTACCATGCTAGAGAATCGTAGGAGGTTTGTGAAAAAATGTGCTTGCACGGCAATTTATGTCTTACCAAACACCTTTGTTAAGTTTGTCCACTTTACGAAATAGGCTTTTCATTAGTACAGCTACATTTGCTGTAATTTGAATTGTCTTTTAGGTTTTTTTCACTTTTAAATATGTTATGAATACAGCCATAATTATATTGCTTTTGGACAAAAAACTGATATTCTAAAGAGCACTGAGCTCGTTTACCATTAAATTTATAAAACCAGGGCCTAGCAAGCTCCTGTTGTAAGAGCCGTGTGCCCAAGACGAAAAATAATTCTCAGATTTGAAACATTTGAACCTGGATGACGTTCCCTAAATAAACAGTTTGGACGCCAGTTTGTTGGGCTGGAATGTTCTGTAAATACGAGGAACACAGAACTTATTTTGAGTTTCTCTCTATATGTAAATAGCCTTTGTGAAACGGGAATAAAATGAATGGGTTCACTGGGTTTGTTATTGTATTGGATATTTTTAGTCAGAGCGACTACAGCAATGTCAGCAATTATTACTATAGTTAAGGACTTGCCAATAGTCTCTTTCCAACATCTACCTTCCCAAAGGTTTTTATTCACTTGTGAAAACGTGCGTCGAGCCAAGATGTGCTCTCTTAAGTAAGCTCAATGCTAGAGAAGGTTTCGCCCAAATTTCCATTCATTTCAGTAGGGGCAAGATAAGCTGCAGTGTCTCTTGGCAGCGCTTTACTTTCGCTTTGGTTCTAAATTGACTGTTTGCCCAGCTATTCTTTGCTTTTTCTTAAGTATGACAAACTGTAACTCTAGATTTGCACGTTATTTGGTCTGTTAACTAGGCGTGTGGTAATGAGTTCTGTAACTACAGCGTTCACAGGCAGACTATGGACTACTATGGTTTGTTTAACTACTGTGTCCCTGCCTCACTGATTTACAGCACAGATAAAAGAAGATTCTTTGTGTCCCAAAATTAGTCGAAAGCATTTAATATTTCAGCACCATGCACTGGTTTTTAGCGTTTATAGTCCCTAATACAAACATAAGCATAAAGGTTTGAAAGACAGGCTAGAAAATGATTACATAAAAAAAATCAGTCTTGAGAATATTACTTTTTCCACCAGCATTTTCAGTAGGAAGTGAGGAATGAGAGCTGAGACTCTTGAATTCTGTCTCGGGATTTGATGCTGACTTGCTCTGTGACTTTGGGCAAGCCTTTTGGCAAGTTTTCCTTCAGTAGAAAACGGGGTACTGACTATTGCCATGTACCTTTTGAGATATAAAAATAGCTGTTACAGTTTCAGAAGCCCAAAGATGAGCAGGGCTCTGCATCTATAAAGTGTGGCAGTAATACCAGGAGAAAAACTCTGAAAGCTGGTAAGAAACCTGCCGTGTCACTACTGAGAAGCTGTCGACTTTTCCGTGGCACGCAGTGCAATACGTGTTATCCAAATGAGAAAGTAAATAGTGCTTCTGATTTTTTTTTTTCCTAAATGGTGTATTTTCTGCTCCTCTAATAAGCATGGACTGTAAGCCCAGGTCTCAGTCCTGCTGTAGAGTCCTCCCATTTCCCTCTCTGTCTGCAACTTCTTATGCCCCATTGGAATCGCCTGTATTTCAGCGAGGCTTAAAGCAGGGCATGACCATGGCATCAGTGTGAAGGAAAGAAACGTGGGCCTACTTGTCATCTTCTATCAGCCTTTGGGAGGGAAAGTACAGCCTGGGCTTTCTGGCAGTAAAAACCTGAATGTGTAGTTTGATTAGAAAAATGTATGGCCTCTCTTTTTCAAATACATTATATTGTTGGGGGGGTTTTTTTGTTTGTTTTTGGTTTGTTTTTTTTTTTTTTTTCACTTCCAACACACAAACTAAAAATTAACTGCAGAAAGTTGTTAGTGTCCTCATAGTTAGGAACCAACTGTTTTTTTTCATGTCAAGACCAACTTTGTTCCTTTGCATTAATCCTTCTCCTAACCTCTGTATATGCAATTTCAGAATGAGAAAAAAGTCTTTTTTTTTTTCCTTGAATTAATTCAGATAAAATCAACGTTTTACAGATATAGAGGCTAAAAAATGAGAGCTTAAATGTTGTGGTGGTTTTTTGATTTTTTTTTGATTTTTTTTTTTTTTTTTAAATTTTAAAAATTATTTCAGCATAATAAAGCCAGCATGAGCCAGAAACTTCACGGTTATTTTTTGTGTTGACCTCAATGAAAACGGGTTTCCTTGCCTAACTGTGGAGAAAGTGGGTGGTATAACTGTTTGTGATTAAAAAGGGTTTATACATTTGGAACCTTGCAGAGTCCCTGAATTTTGTATGCTGCTTTTTAAGAGACTAATGAAGTGCACTGGCCAGATACAAGCTCCATAAAGCTCACACAGAAGATACTACAAGATGTAAGTCAGTCTCGCGTGGGAGAGGTTGTTTTTACTGCTCCTAACCACAAGCACACCACCAGATCCTTGCATTTACTCTCTCGGTGTTGCAATGGTGAGGATTCCCATTGTAAGTCTGTTCTTAATAGCGTGAATGGCAGAAAAAAATTCAGGGAGATTCTTTGTTAATAACACGAGCCTTAAAGCTGAAGCAATAGAAGAACACCAAGTAGCGATAATTTATTCTAAAAATGACGAAAACACACGACATTGAAAGGGGTGGTGCAGACAGCAGGAGTGAAATAGAGGGTGTATGGTGATGGTAAATGTAGAGTAAACATGGAAATAGCAGACCAACTCTTGGAGAAACTAGAAAAATTAGTCTGGTTTTGCCCTTTCTTTCCTGAAAATTCACTCAAATGATGAACTAAACACAGTTAGCCCTGACCAGAGGAGCAAGAACATGATCATATTTATGGTATGACATAATGTAATGCTGAAAATGCTGAGTGTCCTGGTCACATTTTAGCATAATATCTGTGTGCCTCACATTAGGTGTGGCCTTTGAGACCTTGGGTGCGTGGGGCACATAAGACAGGATCAAGCCCTTAGCTGACTGTTGTGTAACTGGCAGCCAAGTCACAGGAGACAACACCGTCAGTCCAAAAACAAGCCATAAGAGCAGATGACAAAACCTTCAACGTCACAGGAATGATTCTCTCTAGTAATAAAAGGCAAAGATCTGGCAGAAAAAATATTATAGGTGAAGCTGCCAGTTAAGCTTGTCTACCACTTTCCAATATAAGACCTTGTTTTCACTCACATAACGTTGCCAATTTTTAACTAGTGTTCAGGATGAGCTTTTCAACTCCGAGCCTGCCTCAAGCTGAATTTTTTGGAAACTTCCAGCAGAAATACTTCTGCTGCTTCTAAGATCAGCATTAAGAGAAAACACATTGTTTCACAACAGTTTAAAACTTCTTAGAATCATCCCAGTATCTATTTCAGAGCTGGGATGGGAAGTTTTACAAGGTAGGAGAGGAATAAGGAAGAAAAATAAGATAAGTTCCTTTTGTTGCCCTTGACCAAAAGGATCCACCCGAACTTGGCTGAGTTAGAAGCTGCTGAATATTGTTGAGGTTTTTCTTGCGCGTGCTCAGTACGGACGGAGGAGCTGGCAGCTAAATTTTGCAAAGCCTCCATAGCAGCACTGGGCTTGCTAGACTGGATTGGATCTGTAGTCAGTCTAGTCGGACCAATACTCTCCCTGACAGTAGGCTGTACTGTTTTAGAGGAAAGGATAAGAAACCCTAGAGTCAGCAGATAGATACAGGATCTATTCCTCCTTTATGGTCTCATTCTAGTTAATAGTAGCTTATAAAATATGATCAGAATGACTGTCAGCAGTGCAGTTTTAAACTGCATCTATTAGAAGTCTATAATTCAACCATAAAAACTCCTTACAGGCTGAAATCTGGCTTATACTCCTAGTTCAGTAGTCAAAGTTCTCTACAGATTTGTTTTTTAATAGTCTGTTTTGAAGTGATAGAAAAGAAAAAAAAAATAGTAATGTGCAAATTCTGGACTTTTTTTTCATACAGCACTTTATAATTCAGTTATGATAAGTATGGTACGTTTCAAGCTATTTGTTTCAAATGCTGGGCAGGCCCTAGAAGGAACGTGAGTAATTAAAATCTTCAACATTAACACCAGATATTCAAATGTGAATAAGTTTCTCTGACCTCAGGATATTAGGAGTACCATATTAGGAGCTCATGTGATGCAATATCAAAATAATGTAATACCTGTAGATGTAGTACCTGTTATTCTAGTTTATCTTGTGAATAGTTAAATAATTTATTGAATGCATACATACTGAAAAGCAAGGGAGAAATATTTTTGTCCTTCAATGGCAAAACTCATCATGAAGACAGTCACTCTAATGTCTTCCTAACTTAAGCATGAGAAAAAAGATATAACCTGGAAGTATTCAAGAGGAACAAGTAAGAAGTCCTCATAGGGGGCAAAGCAGATGCAAAACCTTTCTTGGAAGACCACAGCAGCTCTCATTACTACCAAGCTTCCCTTTGTAGTGGAGAAGATAGAGCAGCTCTTCCCATCCTTGGAATGCTTTCAAACATACTGTGCTTGGCACCCTGAGGTTAGTGTGATTTTTGAGCAGATAAAAGCCCGTTACATGAAAAGGCAGATCCTACCCTCTCTTTTTTTTTTTTTTTTCTCCCCTTGGTGAAAAAGAAAGAAAAGTGTTATTTTGCCTGGAGTTCCACTGATTTCAATGGGAGCCTTTATGGAATAAGGTGCTACTTCACATAAGAGAAGCAAAGGCAAGCCTTTAAGTTACTAGTTCAGGTTACTCTCCTTATCCTTTCTCATTTCCATGTCTAAATGTCCATCTTGCTGAAGAATATGTGAAGTCTTTCAGCTCTTTATTTCCACCCCATTTTAAAGAGCTAGAGTAGTTTGTGTTTTTAAGCATGAGAAAACTATATTACACTGTTTTTGACAGTTGAAGAACATGGACTGAGGGAATCAAAGGAGAGCTCTATTTACTAAACACCACATGTAGATTACCACTGATAGTTTTTCTAAGGAAATTTATGACCTGCGTGGAGTAAATAAACTCTTTTTTTGGTAAAGAATTTGCAAGCCAATCATTCATGCTTGCTTAGAGATATTACTGTTTGTTTTGCTTTTATGTCGAAGGCTACAGTAAAGGCTGATGTTATGTCTAAAATAGACAGTTGGCAGCTCTGAAAAAAAAATAATCACCATTTCTGACATTACTTGTCATGAGATTCTTGCTAGATTATGGCACGTTCACTCTGATTCGGGAAAGTAAGAAAAGATGATGATAGTACAGTTATGATTCTTGTAATTAATGTGCTATCTTCATGCATGCACTTGCATGTTTAGCTACATTTACTGGCAAGTTATGGCATTTTGCACATTGGAAATAAACAGACAACTCAGTTTGTTCAAAATGTTTAGTAGGTCTGAAAGCTGTTTTTTTTCTGTATCTCAGAGTAAATGAGAATGGGACAGACTCTTCTTCTCCTGGTTGGCCACCCTGTACTCCTATCATTACGCTGCTTCCCTGCTCCTCTTCCTCTCCCCATTTTATGTGCTGGATGCAATAGTCATAATTATTGAAATGAAAATTAGGTGAGAAGAAGGAACTTTATTAGATGTCTGTATATCATGTTTTCAGATATATTAGTGTTTTTCATGCAGAAGTAACTTGGTGGTTTCAGTGGCACTGTCTTGATATACACTGGTGTGAGAGGAGAACTGGGCTGTTATTAAGTCCATCTAACTTAATAGATGCATGCAATATGTGTGCTTATTTTCTTTAGACTATCATACACGAAATCATCAATACAACCTTTAGTAAATACTATTTCACCTATGAAAGTATTCTGAATTTCAAATAAGTGCCTTTCTGAGTGATGATTCCATGTCCTTAACTCACCCCACTGCACTTCAGCACATGGGCTATGTAATGTCACTGGGGCTTTGCCTTCTCTAGAAAAATGATCTGGTTTTGATGAGGGGTCTCAAAAATAGTTTTCCACCCACAGATCCAGTGAAGTGGTAGTAGAAATGGTCGCCTCACTGGTGTGGACAAGGTCAGGTAAGTGAATTGCGTACCATAGCAAATCATGCCTGTCAAGGGCTCAAGGGACAACTTGCCTGCATAGGATTTGCCTTGGAGTGTACAGACGAATTTGTTACAATAGGAGTTGAACTCAACTGACTTTGTCCTCACTGGAAGAGTTGTTTTCAACACTGCTCCAAGCTGTCTAGAGAGTGGGCGGGCATTTTGACAACAGTTGTCAAAAACACTTCATTTGTGTGGGCTAGGTGCACACCTACTGAAATATTGATGCTATAAAAGGCCAAATTCAGTAAACCTGGGATAGTGCAAAGTCTGCAACATCAGCATGGGCTGTGACTTTCTATGCTGGCATACACTTAGAGGATGGCAGATGAGGAATAGGATTTTTAATACATTGTCACTTATCATCCACATAGATTTGGGATATAAGGCCACAAGCCCATTGTCAAACCTGGATTTAAGATTACACAGTCTAAAGAAAAGTGGACTTGGATAGAACAGTTACTGGAAGAAGATACTAGTGTTAAAAGCAAGTGATTAATACTCTCGTCACATGAGGCTATTGACATAATACATAATGCTGAATCTTGCAGTGCCTTCATACACTCCGTGCTCTGCTGTACCCTTATGAAAAAGACTAAGAAACTATTCTGCCAAGCTAGACTGCACCAGGTGTCTCCGCTTCTTAGATGTTTGTTAATCATTGACCAGCTCTGTGAAAGCGTCATGAAAGAAGTGGATTGTAACAGAAGTTGTTCTTTTCTTCCTGTGGTGTTTATTTTTGCAATTGCACAAAGCATAAGCTAGCATACGAGGAAGGAAACTGAAGCAGAAGTCGTTTTAAAACTGATAAAAAATGATGCTGTTCTGTGTGGAACACCTTTTAGTTGACCTTTGCAATGAGTGCCATAAAGTACTATTTTGGCCACTAATGGAACAACATTTTTAGAAGGATTAATATTTGATCTAGCTGTCTGTCTGTCTATCTATCTATCTATGCAGGATTTTAGAAAGACTAAAGGAAGCTAGCAGCTCACTCTCACTTATAATTGCATCTGTAAAACTTTAAAACCATGCAAAGTCTTTCTTTACTCTGCTGGATGCCATTAGCATTAGGATATCACCACAGAAAAGAATCTAAAGTAGCCAGTTAACTTCATAAGAAATCTTCTAAAAGTGTTCCATCCCTCAAAAACTTTAATCCCCAACAAGAACCCGACTTTCACAAAACCCACTAAAATATATGAACTGTTCAACATGCTGAACAGTTGATAACAGTAGGAGTATTTTTTTATAATGATAAAACCCAGAGCTATATTAGATGGGAGGAGGTAATTTTTGAGGAATTTTAAAACCCTGGAGAAGTTTTGGAGTGGGCAATCACTTATATTTGAGGGATTCTTTGGTTCTTTTTAGCACTGTCTCTCTCTCTCTATTTTTTGGCATTGATGCATGTTTCCATCAGGCTGTCCTATGGCATTCATACAGTATTGCACTGGTACCATGCAGTCACTCTTTGTCTTTCCTGGCCCTGGATGTGAGGTGAATGTGAGCCTTATAAATAAAATGGACACTCAAGAATCGAGATACTTTACAAATATTTTGTAACACAGGGGTAAAAAGTATAGCAAGAATAGGGGAAGAATCTCTCCACATTCAAGAGCTCCGTGTCGGCACTTCGTAGCAGTTCCCAGTAAAAATGCTGATCCCAGTTGTAATAGTGGTTCAGTGAAAGGGGTGACTGAGTATGTCCTTTGGCTGATCTGAACACTTTATCTATAGTTTAAAATCAAAATTTAAACTTTTTTTACAATTTAAAAAATGTATCTTAACTCATTAGCCTAAAGTATTTTTAAATGTTTCTGCATTTTCCAGCATGATGCTAAGTTGAAATTGGAGAGAAGTAGCAAAGAAATAAAAAAGTATCCTACTGTTTCCCAGCTACAGAAATGACCAAAGGTGCCAGAGAAGCACCTTATACAAAAGGAAGACTGTCTAGAGAAGAGGTAAGAATATTCTCAGGAGCTCTGCTGAAGGCAGTGCTTTTTATTCAAAAGAAAGACAGGAATGTAATTTTACCTTTCCTTTCAAAAGTAGGTCTTACTGCTTCCCTATGTGTTACAGATCACACGTTATTTCACATTGGAAGCTTAGTGCTAAAATCTAAAACATAAGGGCCAAGTTCAGCTCTTAGATACACATGCACAACTCCAATGAACTCAAAGAGGGCTGTGTTCACTTGTTTAGCAATGGAATTTGGCCCTAAATATTTAAACATTTATTCAGAGAAAAAAAAAAAAAACACACCTCAACTTCTTTGATACATTTATATCTCATATCTAATGTACACAGGTCAGCACCACTGGGCACCCATATTAGGGAATAAAAAATTTGGGGGAATCATAAACTCAGAATTCTACCTGCTCTGCAGTCAAATAACTTGAATTTGTTTCACAACATTGAGGAAACTAAATCCTTAGCAACCTGTGGCTGATGTTATTTATTCTGCAGTCCAGGAGTAATTTGATGCAAATTCCTGGCACTATTCCTATATTTCAAGAAATTACTGTTTTGAGTGGACTGATTCAAGAAACTTTCATTATATTAATACATAGTCCAGAAAGAACTGATGTCCTTTGCTTATGTTACCTCTGCAGAGGAAAGCTCAGTGTTCTGGCTAATTCTCACTTGTCTGTCAAAGGCTTATGCCACGAGTCTGCAGTATCCTCAACACGTCATTTGGAAGTGGTTAACCCAAGGATCCCACCTGCTCTCCATGGCAAAGTGACCCCACGTGTATTTTTGTTAATGATACCAGGGATTCAGAAGCCTGCAAATTTTCTTCAGGCAAAATAATACTCCAACTTGTCTATCTAATGTAAGTAAACAAGAACTATGTATACATGTTATTTTCTTTGGACAAATAACAGCAAGAGGAGAGCTGAGTTCCAGGTTGAGACACCTAAATTTGGTTGTCTGCAATGTAAATGTTTACATTTAAGCTAGCTGTTTAAGCTCCTATTATACTCATAAGTGATCTAAGACTCAATTCACTTGCCTAAGTCTCTAGTGGCATTTAGAGATGCCTTGAGCTACCTAAGAAATAGCCATAGGGCTGGCATGTATAAGGCAGGACCTACATGAGACCCTCTATTCTTTGGAAAGACAGGTGGAGGACAGACAATGTAGCCCAGAGTATTTGGCATAGATAACTAAAAGCAGCCCTAGTAAATGCAGTCAGTGGCTGCTAGAGAGCAAGTCTCATGACCAAACATAGGTGTTCACTTTCAGATGAACTGAACTGGTCTCTTGCTTGCACTGGCCATGTTGACTGGGTTTCCATTGACTGTAATTGAAACCCAAACAGCCCACATGCAGACACGTAATTTTAGGTGACTGCACCTGAAATTGAAACCTGCTTCTGATATTGTAGTTGCCATAATATGTACTGCTATTAATTACTATGCTTTTGATTCAACCCTGGTTAAGCTACTTTGGGTGTGCATTTTGTGCAGTAGGGTGGTTTCAGCTAAATAGTGGAAGGCAGGAGAGCAAGAGTAGTGGGCTGGTGTGATTACATGGGTGGTGGATCTCTCCTGATGTTCTGCTTCAGTGAGTTCTTCGAGATCCATATGGACAATGTTTAGCTAACACTGCTACCTGCTCCCTAGCTAAAGGAGTCTCTGGCTCCTAGTGTCAGCTCTTTCGCTTGCTTGGGAGAATTGGAGCTTTGCTTCCCCTTTACTGCTCTCATTTTTAGGTGACCAGAACATCTAGCATACTGCCAAGGTGCTCTTTTCAGAGCTGCATGTCTTTTGGGGACCATTGGCTTTGTAATAAAGTCTCTGCACCAAGAAGTAATTTATGTTGTTAGTCTTTTGGCTGGAGCTCTCTAACTTCTAATTCAAGGCCACCCTTGAATATCTCTGGCTAGAGAGGTGCAATGCAGGATATTGCCAAAAATCTGTGACCATTGTAGGAAGTAGGTAGGAGTAAAAGCATGTGCAGATCTGTAAATTCATTAATAATCATGGGCAGTTGGGTCTTCTATCTAGGTATTGCATCAGTGCTAAGAAGGTAAGTCAAGAATGATCTAGGACCAAGAAATTATGTGCTGGTACAAATCATGGTTTTGGTTTGCTCTTGTGGTTATCTTGGTTGAGATCAAACCTCAAGCACTACTTCAGATAATATATACAATTATTAGCATAAGTTTCCTTGATTGTGTGTGGAAACTCCCAACCTCATTTGTGGAAGTCATGGTTTTGAATAGCATACAACAAACCAGCATTATTTAAGCTATAGTCTCAGTTGATTGCAGAGGCTGAAGGAGTTGGTAAAGGATCCCTTTGGGTAGTTTTTCTTCAAGTGACTTGACTCAGATCAGTCACGAACAAAACTCTGCTTTTATTGACTTTTCTATTTCATTCATATGCTGCTTACTTCAGGGTGTGCCTATGGTGTTGGCTTCTGAGAGGAGTGTTGACACATGAGCCAGATGACTATTACAGATTGAAGCTCTTGATCACAACTGGATTACACAAAACAAACATCTATCTTCAAGATCACGGTGCTACCTAATTGTCTTTCTCCAGGTCTTTAATTTCCAGGCCTTGGAATTGCCTTAAATTCATTTTGGCTTAGAATACGTTATTATTTTCATATTGTGCTCGTCTACTCTCCTGCTTTCATCCATATGAGCCAGGAGTGAATAAGAGTTGGCAACTCCATACTCAACTATTATATTGCAGAGTACACTTTAATCCACACCCTAATAAATAGCATGCCCCATTAATTGGGACATTTGCCAGCAAACCAGTCCATTTCCCTACCCTTCTGTGGCTGTAAATGATGGATAAATGGCAGGCTTGCTGTTGTCTCCGAGCATATTTGTTGTATTTAACAGGTATCATTTGGTGTTTGCTGGCATGTGTTCCCTCAGTAGCACTCTGCTTGTTTTTGAGTAGGGTCCCTGTTCCACTGTGGTTGTGAAAAATAAGTAACGGACAGATTTCCCCTTCAGTTTTGCTTAAATTGTTGTAGTGCCTTTATATTAAAAAAAAAAAAAAAATGGATGTGATCTATGTATTTCTATGTATTGCATTCCTATATGGTTTTGACAATAAAAGTAATATTTTAATTAGCATGTTTCTGTTTTAATTAGTATAGCAAGCAGGAATTTCCCATTCCATGGAACAATGTATAATAAGTTATGACAAAGGCAAGGATTTCTGCTGCAGCTTTCTAATGCTACCTTTTTACCAGGGGTTGCATGGTGGTTTGCTTTAAAGTGGTATTCCCGTGAGGGAGAGCCACAGAAGTATTATCTATTTTCTAAAACTGGTATATCCTGTCTGTATTTACTGTATGCATGTGACACTTTCTCTTATTTGGCCACTCTCTGCCAAAGAATTAAATAAAATTGAACACAGCAAACCTTCCTAATCCCTGCATTCCTCACAGATTGCTTTAATGGGGACTGAAAAAATTGTTGGAAGTAAACGAATACGAAAAGGGAAATGGTGCTGGGGAAATCTCAACATGGGATCTTAAAACCCAGGATGGATACGGATCAGCAAAGGGTAGAAACGTTCATATAATTAAAGGAGAACATAATTTGTGGGTTATCTGAAAAGAATTGTCCTTGTTGGCATTTACTTTGACTTGTTGGCAGAAGGAAAAGAAACCGCCCTGTACCACTGCATACGGTTCCTTATTAGTTGTGGCTTCTGCAGAGGCTCCGTCTCTTCTTTGGAGCATGGAGGATTTCTTTCATTACATAATCTGGATAGTTTAATTTTATTTTTTTTTAAGTAGATTAATTTTTTTTCTCTTGTGTGTGCAAATTCTCTCTGCACCATTGCTTCTATATTGAGGTTATTCTGCCAAAGGAATGCGAGCATCTAGTGTAACAATGGTTCGTTTTCCTTTAATGACTTTGTCGACAGGATGGAGACATTTTTGTGGTGTGATGAATTCACTCGGTCTCCCGTTGTGCTTTCTCCACATGCTTTGGAAACTCTCTCTCTCTCTCTCTCTTTCTCCGAGAATTGTGGCCATCCACTCCAGCAAGAGCTTCATTACTTTATATTCATTGTATTTAAATGACAGCCCAGTGGTACTGACCTCCTGGGATGATTGATGTAAATTATATACTATATAAGGGAAAATAAAATCTTTTTCTGACTTTTATGTTCTGCAGAGAAATAAAAAGTGAAAACAAATGACAGAGAAAATCAGGCCCATTCAAAGTGAAACTTTGTAAGCATTATGGTTTGAGCAGACTCCAGTCTGTAAAAGTGCTGAGACAGTTTATAACAACCTTCCCATTTGAAAGGTGACCTGAAAAGGGAAAATAATTTTGCATGTGCCCTTTTTTGGTTCTGTATAATGCAAAAACTTTTTTTTTTTTCTTTTTTCTTTCTGTGAAGTATAGTAACAATTCAGACTTGGGTAGGGAGCAACCAGTGCATTTTTACCAGTTACACAAAGGCACAGTACAGAGGGAACAGTGTTCCTCAGTCCTCTTTTCTCCTGTCTTCTAGTAAGTCTTTTTGCATTGATTTAAGATTTCATAGCCTGTAGGTATCTGTCTTTCTCAATTATCCTACCAGGAGTTACTAACTGTAGAAGCAGCAACAGGGGGAATGTTCTTTCATCAGCCCAATGCATCATCAAGTGGTAATTTCAATCACTTCTGAACTGGTAACCTCTCAGTGTGGGTGAAAGGGGTTTGCACAGCAACAAAATTTGTCAGAAAATGTTCTGTCAATGCTTCTCCAGGCACCTCACCCAGTCACATTGCCTCTATCCAAGCTCCTGGAAATTATGTAGTTCCCACTGGACATGGTCAACCCTATTATCCCAGTAATTCTGGAATTTGACTTAAAGATGGACTAAGAAGGGCAAAGAAAAATACAGACCGTAACTTTGGAAGCTACACACCCTGCCAACCTTCAAGAAACCCAAGATTATTGGTGGTGAAGAAAGCACTAATAATTACTCCATTTACCTCTCCTGGTCACATTTATTAATTTCAGCTTATAGCGTGGTACAAATCAGCCTGTCTCCTAACAAACCTCTGCGTGTACTTGCACATGAGTGGAATGATCAAAATGAACTCACAAAACCCTACAATTAGGAGGTGCTGAAGCAAGAAAAGGTTGAAAGATTAAAGGAAGGGTTAAAAGAAGAAAGGAAAGGTAGGTTAAATGCTCCAGCTTGCCTAGTCATGCCCTTGCTCATCAACCTGTTGAGCTGACAGGACACAAGAAGAGGAAAGTCACCATTGTGAGGAATCAGAGGGAGAACATAGGCCCTGCTTATAGATGGAAGATATTTCAGCACCCTGATGCATTTAACCTCCCCAGTATAGAACAGACTCTACATATTCTCTGAATAAATGTTTAAATATTTAGGGCCAAATTCCATTGCTAAACAAGTGAACACAGCCCTCTTTGAGTTCATTGGAGTTGTGCATGTGTATCTAAGAGCTGAACTTGGCCCTTATGTTTTAGATGCACAACGGCCATCTAGCCCAACTGACTTGGTCCAGGCTGACCAAGCTAAACTGTATCATTGAGGGCATTGTCAAAATGCCTCTTAAGCACTGACAGGCTTGGGGCATCAATTACCTCTCTAGGAAGCCTGTGCCACTGTTTGACCACCCCCTTATTATAGAATCATAGAATGTCTGGGCTGGAAGGGATCTCCAAAGGTCATCTAGTCCAACGCCCCTGCCATAAACAGGGACATCTCAAACTAGATCAAGCTACTTAGAGCCTCATCCAGCCTGATCTCTTATGTCCCCAGGGATGGGGCCTCCACCACCTGTCTGGGCAACCTATTCCAGTGGTCTGTCACCCTGATATTTTTTTTACCTCTTGGTAAAAAAATGCTTTCTAATGGCCAGTCTAAATCTCTGCAGGTATAGCTTTGAATCATTTGTTGTAGGTGAGGGTCAGTCTCTTTGCCCAAGAAACAAGCAATAGGACAAGATGAAAGGACCTCAAGTTGCATCAGGGGAGGTTTAGATTGGACATTAGGGAAAATTTCTTCACAGAAGAGTTGTCAAGTTCTGGAAGAGGTGCCCAGGAAAGTGGTGGAGTCACTGTCCCTAGAAGTATTTTAAAACCATGTAGATGCTGTGCTTAGGGACATGGTCTACTGGTGGAATTGGCAGCATGAACAGTCAGACTTTATGATCTTAAAGATCCTTTCCAATTTCAGCGATTCTCTGAGTAATGGTATGGTTGAAGTACAACCTGCTATGTTCTAGCAGGACCCAGTGGCAATTCCAATGGCAAAAACAGACCCGTTTTGCGCAGCGAGAGGAAGACGCATTTAAGTCGCTTTGGGCAATTCCAGACGAGGGTGCGCTGGCACCTGCCCGAGCCCGGGCACCTCACTCAGGGCACACACCCCCCGCCGCCGGGATCCAGCCTGCTCACCCCGAACCCTGCCCGGTTGTTAGCTCTCGGAGCAGCCCTGCAGCCGCTTACCGCCACCCTCCAG
>NW_008583872.1:0-74072 GCF_000691845.1 Merops nubicus | reverse complement strand
GCTGCGGTGGTCCCTTCACCCGCCCGCCGGTAGCCCCGGCTCCGTCTCCCCGCCGGCGCCTCGTGACGTCTCTCCTGTGTGTCCTGCAGCGGTTTTCCCAGGCCAGGATTATGGGGGACCAAATCCAGGCCATTGTTGAGAAGCTCAATCAGGAGCCCTTCAGGAAGAACTACAATTTAATCACGTTCGACTCCTTAGAGTCGACGCAGCTCTTGCAGCTGCTCAGTGATGTTCTGGGGGAGATTGACCCAAAGGTAAGGAAGGCAATTGGAAGTCCCTGGGCAGACGTGGCTAATTGCAAACATCTTAAATGGGCTCGACACAGAACTGTGCTTTTATTTAGAACTGGCTTTGTCTAATCTTATGGCATGTTTGGTTTACCAAAACAGCTTGTATGAATCTTCCTGGAAATAAATGGGCTTGGCAAGAATCCTTTCTGTCTATACATCTGTGTGTTTTTGGGAAATGTTTCTTGGGCCAGGGCTACTGGATCCCTGTCCTCCAGAGACCGATGTCTGTATATTTTTCCTTGGAAATTGGGATACCGATCTTAACTTGCTTCATACTGACAACCAGAATGCTCTTAAGTCAAAAGCCAGGCAGGCTCACACACATGCACAGGGCAGGAACTGATTGAGAACTGAGCCTTCTGACCTACCTGCTGCAGTAGATACTGAATCCCTCTCCTCTGAGGCTCCCAGAAGTACACGTGAGATCAGAAGGGATCATTTGTCATGAGGACACAGATAGGTATGCCTTGATGTGCTTGGATATCAGACTGATTTGTGGAAGTAATCAGTTTGTCAGCACTGATGAGGTCTTATAAGCACAGGGAATGTAAACTTCAAATAAATGTACCTAGATTGGAGAAAAATCCATTAGAGGAGATCTGAAGTTTGGTGATAAAAAGAATGTTCTGTGTGGAGCATCTCACTTCACTGACATACATGATAAATGGATAAAGTAAATTATTTTCGTGTTGCTAGCTAATTAACATGACTTGGATAAACAGTAGATAATTTTTTAAAATTGTTTTTTGAACTATGTAGCATGCTGTTGACATTAGAGAGGAGCTGCCGGAACAAACAGCTAAAAGAATGTTGGGTCTTCTTGGTATCCTTAAATACAAACCTCCAGGAACTGTATCAGACTTGTAAGTATCTTTTTGTCTGCAAATCATGGTAGAACATCTTTTACAGCTTACATGATAATGACTTTTAATTCAGAAGTTTAGACCTCTGCTATCCCAGTGTAACACCTTGGAGAGAGCTCCTCCCCTGTCCCTGTAGAGGATCATAGAATCATTTAGAATCATTGAGGGTGGAAAAGACCTCTAAGATCATCAAGTCCAGCCATCAACCCAACACTACCATGACCAAAGTCCCAAAGTGCCATGTCCACAAGTTTTTTGAACCCTCCAGGGATGGTGACTCCACCACCTCCCCACGCAGCCTGGGCCAATGTCTCACCATGCTTGCAGTGAAGAAATTCTTCCTAATATCCAAACTCTCCCATGGGGCAACTTAAACGCATTTCCTCTCATCCTATTGCTAGTTACCTGGGAGAAGAGACCAACAGCCACCTCACTACAGCTTTCTTTCAGAGAGCTGTAGAGAGCAATGAGGTCTCCCTCAGCCTCCTCTCCTCCAGACTAACCAACCCCGTGTCCCTCAGCCACTCTAAGCCCTGTTCCCCAGACCCCTCACCACCTTCGCTGCCTTTCTCTGGACCCGCTCCAGCCCCCCCGTATCTTTCTTACTCTGTGCCACCCAAAGTGCCCCCAGTGCTCGGGCTGTGGGCTCCCAGGGCACGGTGTGGAGGGTGGCCGCAGGAGGCTCCTGGGGTGCGGGCTGCCCTCGAGCCCTGCTGCAGCAGCCGGAGCCAGCCAGGAGAGGGTGCAGCGGGACTGGCAGGGTCAGTCCCGTCCCCGTCCTTCCAGACCAGCGCCGTTCTAACCCAGAAACCCCACAATTCCCACCTTCATTCCACAAGAACATCGTTCTTGGACAGGAACGGAAGGAAGTGTCGTTGCTGGCTTTAGCTTTTTGATGTGTTACGGGGTTTTTATCTGTCTTAAGGTAGCAGACTCAGGATCTTAGGTAGCAAACTGGCATTGTGAGTGTTTTCTCTTTTAACAGCATTAGGAAAGTAGACAGAGAATGTCAAAATATTGCAAATTGTTCCAAGCCAGTGTTCTTTATTTCAGAAGGTGCTGGTATTTTCTGTTTGATGTTTTTGTATAGGAGTGCATTTCGCCAAGGGTTAGTTACTGGAAGCAAACCTGTAATTCATCCTCTCTTACACTGGCTTCTTCAGAGGACCAATGAACTCAAGAAAAGAGCTTACCTGGCACGTTTCTTAGTTAAATTGGAAGTGCCAGCAGAGTTCCTGCAGGATGAGACTGTGGCTGACATCAACAAACAGGTACCATTTTTCACAAGTGCCAACATGTTATGTTAAATAATTAAAGTGCCAGTAGGAAGAGGGATGAATGACTCAGGGAGCTCCTTGGCTATCTTGACTACCTTTCTTCCAATAACCCTGAAGTTATGTAGGTAACATTGAATTTAAGTACTGGGTGCTAAATAATGTTCAGAGCTGTACTGGCCAAGATGTTTTTTCTGAAATTTTAAATGCTGCTTTTTGTTTTTCCTATGAACTATGACATGGATATTTTTTAATTTGAATTACCACTTCAAACTAGTCTGGACAATGTGATGACCAAAAGCCAATGTCTTTTAATTGTCAATTAATTCTATAGTATTTAGTGTCTAATATTTGTATAAGCCATATCCCACTTCTGCTTTAACCATTTAATTTTTGTCAATAAGTAAAAAAAATTCTGACATTCCTACTCATTATGTTCTCACTTCTTTTGTGAGCATTAAGTGTTGATTTTAGATAGTCAGAGTGGGTGGGTTTGAAGTGTAAAGCTTAAAGTGAACCGAAGTTATGGGTTTAGATCTCTGTTATCTGTGGTACATATTTACCTAATTTTTATCCAGTTTTCTGTGCCTTTTGTTAAGTGTAGCAACTTGCAAAATCACAGGGTTTTGAATGTTTGTAACTGGTAACTCCATTTAGTAACTGTGCACCAGCAAAGCTGCACCAGACTGGAGCTTGACTAAGCCTGTTATTTTTTTTGTTACCATTAACAGTATGGGATTTGTGACTTGGAATAACTAAGCAGAAGTAGCAAAGAGAGAAAGGAATGCAGACTGTATGTTTTTTTCAGTATGTCACAGTCTTAATATGTATAAATACCCAGCTCCAGTATTTCCATTACATAAGAGGTGTTCCTTTTTGGGATTACAGTAATAGAAACGTCTTAATAAACTAATACCCTGCTGATTAATTCAGAACAGGAGCTGGGCTAATATACTGCCTTAATATAATTTAACATTACAATGCAAATATTTACATACTAATGAATTAAAGAACTTAGCCTACATTATTTAGAAATACAGGCTCCCCATAGTGTCTTTTAAGAGAAACATTTAAAATAGGAGTTTGGAAATCCTAGAACGTGGTCAAGTTTTATGGGTATAAAGAATCAAGCTCAAATGTACTTCTGTAAATCATTTTTAAAAGGTACTCAGAGTACTCACCAGCTTCTGAACTGTGCTGTGATTTGGACAGATTGGCTGCAGTTTGTCGTTTGGAAAGTAAACAACTTCAGGCATAAATCTCACTGTCCAGTCTTCAGTGAGTTGTCTCCAGGCACCAGGAATCTTTCTTTCCACTACAGGAAGCTGGATCTTCTTTGGTCATTAGTGTGTCACTTATTTTGGGTACACATGGGGTAGCTGCAGCTTTTGTTCTGTGAAAAGGAGAAACCTTCCCTTCGTTCTCATCTGGCAAACCATGCAATGCCCGTGGGTGGATCTTGCCATTGCTCTTGAAATGCTGGGTCCCAGTAAGGAAAAGCCTTGTTAAGCTCCCCTGTTGGAAGAGCTAGAGAATCCACACGAAGGAGAGCTGTCTGACACCAGCAGTCATGAATACAGCTGCTCAGAGACTACCTAACAAATAATGAGATATTATTTGTTAAAATACTTGACTTCTGTGATGTGTAAGGGATCCAACACAGGCCAGTTCTGGTTTTACTCCTGCTTTGTTACAACTTGTTCTTCGTTGTCCAGCATGTGCATACCTTATCATACCTTTATTTGCCATTTAGTCAAGCTCCTTCTCTATTAATTTATCTTCTCAATAACCATTTTATTGGTATTTTTAAAAGTTCATTCCAGCTTGTCAGTGTGTGCTTGATGCTGAGGTGAACAGAGCATTCTAAGTGCTGGTTCTGCAGGGTTTTATAGGGTAGATCTGCTGCCTCACTGCTCAGGGGTATGATGCCTTTGTTTGATCTGGCCTTTGCTGTTGCCATTTTGTATTCAACATTCACATCAATTGCTCTTTCCAGGAAGTAAGAGATGACTTGATACTCTCTTTTTAGATTTTTCCATCCCATTGAATGGCTGTTTCTGTGGAGATCAGCTTTCCTTCTATCTCAGCTTGCATTTTCCCAAGTTGAATCTAAATTTATTTCCTATCCATATTTCTAAACTCTTTTTGTCCCCTGTTATTTCTCTTCCCACACAGACTTTCACACTGCCTCTCAGTTTAAGATTACTGGTGGGCAATGTACTGGTGTGGAAGTAGCACACTGTCTACTTCTTTCTAACCACCAAACTACTTAAATCCATCTCTGGAATATACTGAGGGCAGGATTATGCAATGTGTCAAAACTGCTTCTCACGTGTAAAGTCAGGGGAGCTCTTGGGCCACTTGGCTAGACTGATGCTCAGTGCTCTGTAATTCAAGCCCCACTGCTTTGATGAAACTAGCCCCACTTAGATCAAACTCTTCCTTTTTGGGCTGATAAATTTATGTATGCGATATACACAGATTTAGAGTAAGAGAGAAGAATTAAATAGAGCATTGTCCCTTTCAGATAACATCTTCCTATTTAGAAAATACACTATGGATTGTTACAAGGGAAGAGGTGAAAGTACTGAAGAAATGGTGACATTTCTGAGTGTAGCTTCAAACAGAAGAGAATTCACTGATTTATTTTTCCTTTATAAGTTGACAAGCTTTTGTGATTAAAAAAATGCTTTTAATACTTGTTCTCACTGTATTTCTGTTTCTCTGTTTACTGTCTTAGTAGTAAAGTGACATGTTGACCTGAAAATTCTTAGATGCAGAAGCTCATTGTGCATGGTTTTGATTTTGTTTTGTAGTATGAAGAACTGATGGAAGCATTTAAAAACCTGCATAAGGAGTGTGAGCAGCTCAGAATATCTGGTTTATCTACTGCAGAAATAAGAAGGGTAAAAAAATGTGACAAAGTGACACAACTTTTGTTTAGATATTTTGTGGATGTCAGTTCTGTTTTTGTTGGTTTTGTGGACTGATTGCAGTGTATAAGTTGCACAGTAGGCACTGCAGCTGCCTTTTGGAAACTGTTCCCTGTTGGCAAACAGATTAGAAAGTCCTTGCTTGTGCTCAGAACTGAGCTTTTTGAAGCAGATTGAGAAACAAGGCTCCAAGACTCTGTTCAGCATGATTTTCAAATACTAGAACTCCCTTTCCTCTGAATGCAAACTTGTACATAGCCTTCTGCTTTACTGATACAGGGTAATAATCTCAGAGGATGTTGAGTGAGTTAAGAGATTACAAAAATGATGATACTGTGTGGCTAAGGTGTTAAGTAAAAATACTCACTCTGTTTCAGCAAAATATTTGAGCACAAGTACAGCTTCCCAGTAAGTCATACAGACAAGTTAAGCAAATGTTGAGATAAGGCCTAAAATTTGATGATTTATTTCCCTTTCTCTCATAACCATCAATCTCTGGAATTCTGCTGTTGTAGGACAGAATTAAAAGAGAATAATAATCAAATATATGTTTTAGCACTAGAAGGTGTTTCTTTTCACACAGTTTTAATTCAAAATTGGTGGCAAACATCATTCATGTGCAACTTCTTGCAAAATTGTCTGCCAGGAAGTAGGTAATGATGGTAACATTAAGGACATATGTTAGACTGCATCAGCTGTTGAAATCGTGCTGATTTTTGCTTGGTTGTTTCTATTTGTTTGTTTTTATTTTAGAGAAATCCACCTGCTTTTATTTTAAATGTTCACACTAATAGTCAAGGATGCAGATGAAGAAATGTTAGCATAAAGAGAGTGGGAACTGTGGGGGAAGTAAGAGAGAAGAGAGAGGTTGGAATCTGGGATGTTCTGATCATAGATGAATAAAATTATAACTGCTTTAGTGTATTCAGAGAAGAATTCTGCTTTTCATATTAATTTGAACAGAATTTAGTCCAATACACATGACGTAAATAAATTAACATTCCTTTATCTATTTTTTCTGCCTTTAGGACATCACTGCAATGGAAGAGGAGAAAGATCAACTCATCAAAAGAGTAGAGCGTCTTAAGAAGAGGGTAAGAAGAGAAGCAACACTGTTACATTTCACTGTCATAATCCTTGGCTTGCAACTCTGATTTTGGAATGCAAACAAGGATTAAGATAAACAGACTGTATGTCTAGGAAGGAATCAAGTAACTAATTGACCCACAAGGAATCTCCCTAGGCGTTAGTCCAGAGCTTTTAAGAGTCCTGAGTCCAGTACTTTGCTGTCATTTCTGAGTAGTAACATGTATGGGAAGGAAGTGCTAAGTGGGCTTGTGAGACATATGATCTCTTTAATGTATTTCTCAACTATCTGACAGTAACATGCACTATTTATCCACTTGCTGTAGGTGGAGACAGTACAAAATCATCAACGAATGCTTGAAATAGCAAGACAGCTTCGCTTAGAAAAAGAGAGAGAAGAATCTTTGGCTCAACAGAAGCAAGAGCAAAAAAATCAGGTACTGGCATAAAAGCCTATCTATTGAAATAAATAGCTGTTTGGGAATCATGCATTTTAAAAAGTACATCAGGAACAACAGTACAGAGTGTCTCCCAACCCCAGAAAATTAAATCCCATTTAGAATAGAAATATTTATGTGCATTTTAAGGGAAAAAGCTTGACCCTGCAAGTTTTGAACACCTCATTCAAGGTGCTTGGCTGCCTCAGCTGCCACTGACATCATCATTTTAGCAGTCCCAGGAAATGTTCCATAACCTACTGTTGTAGCACCCAAAGAGAATTCTTTATATTTATGGTAGTGAGCAAATGTTTCCTTAGTTTGATTTGTATCTCTGTGCATCTGCACTAAGGTTTCAGGGGCTGATTAACACAACAGCTACCTCAGCTCTTCACTGGGTGGGGGGGAATACATATTCAGGAGCAACCTTGGGATTTTGGTCCCCTATTTTGAGAAAGATGAAGTCCTGGGAAGCACTGGAAGCAGCTGACATCTAAATATAAGGGTGAGTTTTATTCTTGAGCTATGTTGTCAAAACAAGACATTATAGCAAAATTTGGGTGCCATATTGTTATATCATCTCACCAAATTCTGTAGCATGAACTTCAACACTGTATTAAAAGGGGAAATAAACCCAGGTTTCTGGTGTTGCAGTCTCTGTGTGGCTGTGGAATCCATGTGAATCAGTAGCTGTTGGGTCTTTGCTTGAGCCTGCTAGAGATCACAAGTAAAATGAATGTGATGTCCAGCTGATTCCCCATCTTGGTACACTTCTCTCTAAATCCCCAAAGTGCCAGTCAGCTGGGTGTTGTTTGGCAGCAAGCTTTCCAGTGTGCTTTCAGGCTGGACAGTGGATTGCCAGGACAACTTGGCTGCACTGAAGAACTGCAGTATAAGGATAGTTATCTGCTGCAATCCTCATTCTTGCTGTCTTTTTTTGTTGTTGTTCTGATGTTCCAGCCACTGATATTTTTGGTTGAAAATTGTCTAATGAATTTCTGCCATAGAGAAAATATCACTTGGGAGTACAA
This sequence comes from Merops nubicus, assembly GCF_000691845.1. Lineage (NCBI taxonomy): Eukaryota > Metazoa > Chordata > Aves > Coraciiformes > Meropidae > Merops > Merops nubicus. The sequence continues at coordinate 66,158 of NW_008583872.1, read as the reverse complement.
GAATACTTTCCTTAGTTAACATTAGAGAACAGGAAGTAAACCCAGGCCAATTGATGCAAATTTGTTTTGGCACGTTCCGTTGTGAGACAGATAATCACCAGATGCTTACAGCTACTGTTACTTATATCTGGGATTCTTTGTGATACTTTTTTGTTTTAGCTCTCTGAACATGCCTTTGAAAGGAATGAGCTTATGTGTGTCCAATTCTCTTTCAAAAGTTGTTCCATGCAGAGCAGAGGCTGCAAAGAGCACAGCTCCAGCTGAAAGAGATGCATCGTGCAGTAGTGGATTCAAAACCTGAAAGTAAGTAGTCATCTATAAGGGCTGGGGGGTCACAATTCTCTGTTAGAAATGACATGAAAACTGTATGGCTGTCAGTAACATGGCAGTGCCAAAAAGCATAGAGGAATTTAAGAAAATCTGAAGAAAGAAATCATGTGTGTTCCTAAAGGCATGTGCTGGAGATCCTAAGCCTGGATGTGCCTTGCCACAAAAAGCCAGGGACACAATCACAAGGGGGAATGATGTTAGTCGTATTTTGAGGTCCACTTTTTAAAAAGTCTGAAACCAGTTAAATACTGAATACTGACAATAATACACTGCAAGAAATCAACAGTTGGAACTACAAAGGGTTGGAAAAAGCAGAAACCTCTAGGAAAAGAAAACTTCTGATTTAATGGTTGTTTTGGTCTTTTCTGTTTGTCATTGAGCATTGGTGTAATACTGCTTCTTAAAAATTTTCTCAGTGAACATACAAATGCATTGAATGCTTTTTTATTTAGTGTAGTCTTGTTTTTCTAACTACCTCCTATAAAAAATTATTTGAAAAGCTTTAAGGCCTGTTTCTTATTGCAGTGCAGTTTTGTGTTGTAGTTTTGTATGGTACCAAAAATAAAGCTGCTTCTTCACATCTGTTTGAATACATCATGGATTATATATAAACACACACTCTTACATACTAGATATATCTATATATTAAAGCCTATATATGAATATATTTGTTTATACATCAAAATATGTTGTTCTCATGATATGACCATGGCTGATTGAGTTCTGTGTTGCTGTATTATGTTAAGAATAACAAGATTACTTCTCAGTTTCAGTGATACCTCAGTCTGCAAATAACCTCAGTGAAGTAAGTCACACTACTTATGGAGTAAATTAGAACTCTGATCATTTTTTAAAACAGCAGATGGGAAGGAATTGCAGTTACTAGATAAATGCATAAAAACTGTCTCCAAAGGCTGCCATTTGACAGCCTTTAGGTTTCTGATGATTTAATCACTTGGAAGGAAATGTAACAAGGATTGACCTGGCAGTCTGACAACAAAACTGAGAGTCAGTTTAGGGTTCAGTGTTTCAGACGTGTTTGATCCTTGGCAAATTGCTTAACCCTTTCCAGTTTGTCTCTTGCACTTGGTCATTAATAACACCTCACAGGACTGACAGAGGTTTTGTGTGCTCTTCATAACCATACTGGGGTTGATTTTTTGAAATACTTTACAGTGTGTAAAGTAGTGTGAAGATGTAAGACAGAATGGTCCTTTTTACAGGGCTTTTCCAGTTTTAGCCTAAGTTGCTGTGGTAAAAAAAAATGCCAAAGAATGATTTTTATTGTCTGTATACATTGTTTATGGATTTAAACTTGGTAAAGTAAGTCACTGTCCTACTCTTTCAAGTAAATTTAATATTCTGGTTGCATCACGTAACTGCTTTGGCAGCTGTTTTGAGTTAGGGAATTTTTCTTCAGTCACCACCATGTTGTGTTTTTATTACTTCATAATTTTACTTTAATTTTTTTTACGATGCTCATCAGCTACTGAACCACAAATGGAAGTAAAAGAGTATCTGAGTGATCTTTACTCAAAGGGACCTGCACTGGATTTTATAACTGTTCCATTTTTGCAGTAGCTATCGGAGAGTTTATACAGCAAAGCTGTGTCAACATTTCTATTTCAGTTCCTGGGGTTTTTTTAAGGCCAGTGGAAACTTGATGGGTTCAGTCCACAGAAGCAAAGGTAACATAATAAAAAGCCAGTAAATATGTCATTTAATCATTGAGATGAAAATAAACATAAAGTTAACTGATTTAATTTCCTTATCTTGAGTCCTGCTTGCAGGGGGAAAAAAAAGTGTTTAGATGTTCTGAAGAAAAACTTGGAGTCATTACTTAAGAAAACTTACTGTTGAAATTTTGCCCAAACAAAGCCTTCAGAACTTAGCTGTGTAATTGCTTTTCCTCATAGTAGTTACAAAGACACTGCCTGTAGTAGCAATTGCAGAAAGCCAACTGCATTTTTTAAATAATTGAAATGGGGTGACCACAGTGCACTGAATAGGATTCCATTTATTTTAAAAGCTTTGTTGGTCTACAGTTAGCACCATTTATTTTATTTTAAACATTCCCTTTGGCTGCAGTTTGGTACCTCAGCTGCCTACTTGTATCAATATAGCTTGTATACTGTCAGCTCAATGGCTGCTGGTAGCTGTTGATTTTCACTGGGTGTTAGAGACTTCCCTTTAAATAATTTTCTTCCATTTTTAATACTTAGATGTCTTTACTTCCAAAGCAAGATAAAATGATAAAAAATTGCTGTTAATGAGTAGAAGCTTTTTTGTTTATCTTATGGGTGCATGCTGCTTTGATTACTTCATCTTATAATTAATTTAGAATGAAGCACTTTAAAGAAATGTAAAGGAACTCTTAAAGGAATTCAGCTAGCACATACTCATGAGTGTCATTAACATGCAATTAGCATCAGTCTCCTTTAGCTGTGCCAGGAAAATACAGCTTATGGTTTGTAAGTTTTTAACTCTTAGAAATACACTGTTTAGAAGACTTCATATTGTATTGTGAAAACCAGTTGATTGTTATGAGATGTGCTGTAGACTAAAATTGATCAGCCTGGTTCCCAGAGTACACCCCTTCCCTGTTTATTAATTTAAGTACTATTCAGTAAGTTGTTACTTACAGAGAAGCAGTAGCTGCAGATAGCACTAAGGAGCAGGAGTTTGCAGTTTCTGGTTTTTACTGTGGTGGTGGTGTTCCAGACATGAACAGTGTTTTTGTTGACACTGGCCACTAGTTCCAAGTAGCCTAGCTCCTGCTTTCTCAGGGAGGTTGCCATCTTTTTGCTTTGAATATCTCTGCTGGCACAAACAGAAATTGTTAAAGCCAAGAAGCAAAGTGAATTACTGAAATTCTTGATCTCTGTCCATTTTACAGAACATTATTGTTCCTTTTATTGGCAGAAATATGAAGAAGTGGATGACTAGCTTGAAAATATTGATTAAAAGAATGTGTTAAGATGATTGTTGTTGATAAACAGTAAATTGTGTAATTTATACACTTCATTAAGTTAATATGTAGTAATAGATTTAGAGCACTGAGAACTTCAAAGGTAGCAGTCAAAGAAGAATTGCATTGTACAGATGTCTATATCATTCTGGACACCTGATGAAAAATAGAAATTTAGGATGCTCTTATTTAAATACTCCATTTGAATGGAAACATTAACATTTCTCTTTTCCACAGAACTTACCTTTCCCTAAAACTCCAAGTTTAAGTGATCTCCACCAACACTGTGGACCACAGTAAAATTATTTGGTAAAGGAGAATGGCTTAGGTGGAACTTTATTTCCTTCTTTAAATGATTTTATTTATTCTAAAGTTGCTGTCAATTGATGCAAGGTTAGTGGTAAAACACTTTTAAGCTAGCTGATATCTTTGATGCAAATACAAGTCTGGTTGGTAAAAAGCTTAGGAAGCCAAGCCCATGCCAACAGTATTTATTTTAAGGAATAGCTAAATGCTACAGTATTCCTTGAGGAATATTGTATATGCAGTGTAGTTGCAGCACGTGGGACTCTTCCCTAAGAAGTTACTGAATAGAACTTGTGGGTCCTGGTGTAAAAATGGCAGAACTGGAGCTCCTCGTGTCAAAGATTTGTTGCTATCCATGCATTTATTTGTGGAAGAAAATGAAATAGGAGAGTTATTACCTCTCTTGAGCTCTGATGTGTCCATCACTGCAACACTGTGCCCACGGACAGGAATTCAAGAAGAATGCTGAAAGGTCAGAGAGACTTCATCAGTGATAGTTATAAACAGGGAAAGCACAACTTACAATGGCAAATTCAGAAAGTTTTTCAAGGAGATATTCAAAGGATGGTTTAATCATTATCTGTCAGTGTTTGCACATCCCAGGCCTCTATTTAATACAGAGAAATTGGAAGTGATGTCATTGGAAGCTGTGGATGGAATAATTTCAGTTCTCCCTCACTGAGGATGATCGCAGGAAAGGAAGTGAAGGCTTTGATGTATGTGAACACCGTGTGAAAGTCTGTTCTAGACCTGGCTTTGTCGTGGCCTTCCCATGTGAAATTAAACAAAGTGTTGGCAGATAGTCTATAAAATGAGTGCTCCTCTTTTTTTTTTCCTCCTTCTTTTTAAAAAAAATACTTATTGTTACAAATGGTTTTGGTATAGGATACACAACTAGGAGCCTGTGGAGAGAGAAGTAGGAGTCTGAGCACACGGCAAATCAAGTTTTAGATCCATTAGCAGAATTATGCAGGGAAACTTGCCTCTTTCCTACATGACTGAGCAAGCACTAAGAAACTCTCCCATCCCTCTCTTTGTGATAATAATAATAAAAAAATTTGAATGGAAAACATGAGGAGTTGCTCTTAATAGCTCTGTACATGTAAATATGTGGTTGGCAGAACCTTGCTAAAATAACCTCAGGGCACAGGGCCAGACTCTGTGCAGCTGACGTATGTAGATTCTGTAACCATAAGTCAGTGTTAAAACATTGAAAACAAAATTTATATGTGTAATGGAAAGATTTAAAGTATTCTTGCTTTTCTTTCCTTTAGCCTGGGAATTTGAGAAAAGAATGTTTTTTACTGAAAAAAAAGAAGAGCTGCCCTATGTTTTGCTTTTTAAGGTTCTATTAAGCAGCAAAAATAGCTCTTAGGTAGTTACTTCTCCATATGTTGAATCATGTAAGTGAAAAATAAATTCAAAAGGGAAAAATTTATCCAAAGTGTTTGGGAAAGAAACTACATGAGTCATGAGGGATGTTGACATCAGCATGTCTTTCCCCATCAAGATGTCAAGTTTTAACTCGTTTCCAATGCTTGTTGTACCATCAAGTGTGCACATAGTGCAGAACCAGCCCGTGTGCAGAAGCTGGTAGTAGCTCTGAGGTTATCTGAGGAATAAATCCAGACAGTGATCAAGGTTATACCCTGTGAAGTCAGTAGGTTCCTGCTCTTATGAAAGCAATTGTTTAGGTGTGGTTGTTTCCTGAGATTAGTGTCCTATCTACAACAACTTATTTAGGCACCTACATTTTTATAAGAAAACTGGAATAGTTCAAGAAATAAAGTATAGGCTATATATGCAGGGTGTTTTTTTTTTACTAATAGGAAAGCAAGAAATTTGTTTTATTAAAATATAATATTTAATATCAGAATAATTTAATTGATAATCACTTTGATTTCCACACCAAAGATCTTGGTTATAAATATCAGATGGGGAGTTGTGTTCCTAGTCAGTTCTGAGGTGATAATTCAGCTCACAGTGTACGTGGGAAGCTTTGCTGCATTTGCAGAGGTAGTAGATTTCTAGTGAGACATTAAAATGTGGTCCCTCCTGCCCAGCTCTGTCCTGGGCTGAGGAAGACTAGAACTGAGTTCTTCTGGAGGCAAGAACTTGGAATTCTCTCTCAGAAAGCCCAGGTGTGTTCCTCAGGGTAGAGCTGCAGTGCCAGGTACATAATGGGTACTTCATCTGTAAGAGTAACTCCACTACCATTCTGAAAACAACATTGATGCTGTTTGTTTTGCAGAAGATAAATGACCTTTCCACAAAGGGGAAAAGATTGTGTGGCAGTGTTGCTTTTCATAAACAGAGAAATCAACAAGCTAAACTGCTGGAAAAGAGGAATTCCCACTCATTTGTACTTTGTGTTGACTTGGTTAGCAACAACTGCTTTCCCTAGGGTCTGTTTTCTGCCTTCTAGTTCTTGAGGCTTTGTCAAGAACTTGTGGCTGTTTCCTCTCTGGCAGCTAAACCAAGTAGCTTTCCTTTCAGTCTGAGCTGGGAGCAGAGGGTGAGGAGGATCTACCAGCACAGTGTTTCTAGAGGTCAGTAGCAGCAGAATAATGGGGGCCTCTTTTCCCAGGCTGGTATTTCACTTTGTTCTGACCTTCTCCTTTTGTCAGTCAGTGATATGGTCAGTAGGCTTTTTAGCCTGAGAACCAAAATCTCTGCTTTCACATCCATCCTGTCCCATCTCTGCTGCAGCAGCACCAGCTGTACTATTCTATCTCTGTACTCAAGCTTTTCTCTGCTTGTGCAGTATGTGGAAGAGACAGAGACTGCAAATTTCTTGGCTTTCATTGCACTTCCCCCAAATACGGAGAGATATACCCCCTCAAAAAACAGCCCAACTCTAGCAAGTAGTTTTAAAAAGCTCATAGGATGCCTACCTTTTAGTTGACTAGAACATTAACAGTATTCTGAAATACCTATTCCCACTCTCATCTCCCATTATTCACTTCCAAATCTCACTGTAGCCCTTGGCACAGGTGTCTCGGAGGAGTAATGGCACTAAACTGCCTGTTGTCAGTGGAAAACTGTTTAATGTAATTTAAATAGATGTTTATTTTATTCTGTCACATTTTTCTAGCTGTGTATTGTTTTTATCTGTCTGTACCTGTGTTTATTTATAAATTATCTGCTAAGGAGGCTAAATTACTCTCCGTGCCAAGAGCCAAGTCATCATAAGCATGGTGCATTGTGCTTCAGGCTTCTGTAGAGCCAAACTTACAAATAGGGTTGCTTTTCTCAACTGTATTTTTGATGCTACTCAGGAATTCCTGCTTGTTTCTTCTAATTTCTTATTATTTTCAGCATTCTTAGTCTCTATACTGTACTGAGATTAAATGCTTTTTCTTACAAGAAAAAGTAGTGTGCTATTTACAGGGAGGCAATTTATAAGTGTTCCAGCAATGCAGAAGACCCTTGAAGTAGGCATACATTAACTTCTGTTCATTTAAAGGCCTTTTTAGATGCCAGATTAGAATACAGTTTCATTTTGAGAGATAATTTCTAAGGATATAACAAAATTTATACAAGAGCTAGGCCAAATTTAGATCTTTGTGCAGATAAAGGGTTCACACAGAGATAATTTCTGTCTGTAGATGATGTAATTCACATGAAACAATGACTGAAGCAATCTGTGAGTAGGACCAACTTCAGGATGCTTTGCTGCTCCTCACTTTGCATGTGCATAAACAACTGAAGTCTAGTTCTTAACCTTTAAAGAAGAAGGAAGTCACAACACAGAAAAAATAACACACAATCCCATATCTTGATGTAAGACACACACAGGGTTAATTGCTTTTTAAATCAATGCTATGTGTTGAGTTTTGCATCTGATTTAGCCAGAGTTTCATGTAAGAAGGGTTTTGCTTGTTTATTGATTAAAAGAATCTGTCAAGGAGTTAATAGTTATGTGTTAGAGGTGCAGATGGATAATAATACGTATTAGATTGTTTAACATCCAGACTGAAAATATAAATTAAGTAACTACCTGTTTCTTTGAGTGTTGAAAAGAAGACTCAAATGTTACACTGCTGTTATTATAATCTGCTGCTAAGTAATGTGTTGGTGAAATCAAACTTAATTATCCACTCCATTACTTTTATAGACACACACTGATCTAACTTGCTTTTAAGGTTTAATGAAGAAACTAGAAGAAGAGATAAATTTTAATTCCTACCTGGTTACTGATAAATTACCTAGAGAGCTTGAAAGTAAGAAGAATTCGGCATATTTCTTACAAAAGGTGGTTGCAGAGCCAGCTATGAGTCAGTCTGATCTCAATGTTCTTGAAATCAAGGTAAGTTGACCAAGGTCACACTTAATTTGTGTTCTGTCTTAAGGTTCTTGTACACTGTAGTTTTCTTACCCCAACTTTATATCCTTGAGGAGATGTTTTGCTCCCAAAGGAACATCCCTTCAGTTGTGGAAGAAAGGAAGATGTGTTAAGCACTAAATGCAAACTCTCAGGTGAAGTTCTAAAAAAACCCACAAACAAACAAACAAACAGAAACCCCAAAAGCAAACCCCAAAGCCAACCCTACCCTTGAATGCTATTCAGAAATACGTGTTAGCAGTTTGCTATGTTTATATGTTCATGCCAACATACAGACAGTGTTTATGGAGCACTGAACAACATTCTCTGGGGGATATATTTTCACAGTATTATGTCTTAATCAATGTGCAGTGGCTCAGAACTCTTTAGAGTTTGGAATAGGTCTGCACCCTTTGCTTTAGTTGATAAGAATAAAAGAAATCTAGGGATCAAAGAGTTGATTTACCTTTCCAGATTTTTTCAGAAGCTAAAAGCAAACGATGTCAGAATGATCAAAAATCCTTATTTTTAGTGTATCTCCAGAATGTGCAGAGGGACTTGTTGCCACAGAAGTCCATTTATATATTTCACTCAATGCTGTTTTCATATTCATGTAATCCTAATTAAAAGATGAAATATGTAACATTATGTTCTAGAAGAATTTAGAAGATTGCTAATTATTAGTATTTCTGTTGTTGAAGATTTATAACACTGTTAGCTAGGGTAGGAAGACTAGTTGTGCATACTACTAAGTACACTGTTCAATCTTCTTCTCTTACTAGTTGTTTTTTAATGTTCCCAGGATCTCCAACTCAGGCTTTGCTGTGGTGGATAGAAAATAAGGAAACAGAGTGTTTGTAATAGATCAGAGAATGATTTCCCCATGGGTGTGAGGGCTGCTGTCCACCACTCTCCTTGTGCCTTGGAGCAGAGAGCTTCAGCAGCTCCATCAGCATCATAGTAGCCCGTGCATTCACACACAGAACATGGCAAAGTAATGTCATAAAGCAATGCCCACAGGTTTTTTGGGTCAGATGAGAATCAACAGTCAAATGCCATCTAGAATATGTTCTGGTTTAAGGCTAAGACAAAAGTAAGATGAGGGACAGCCTAAAGACATTTTGGATTCTGACTGTTACACTTGTAAGGACAACAGCATTATTAAATGGTAGGTTAGGTCTGAAGTAATAAACTAGCTCCATGATTCAGCCTCTGCTTTCCTAGTTTATTTCTTCTAATCAAAACAGTTTCTGTGGTTGCAGTTCTCTCTCAGGCATAGCTGAAGCCCTATTTGGCACCATTCTTTTACATGAGTATTTTTTGGTTTTTGGCAATATTTCAAATATCTTCAAGTTTTTGTGTGGTTTTGGTTTTTTTTGCTTTGTTTTGTTTTTTCTGTTTCTCCATGATATAACCTTTTACTTTGTTGTATTTTGGAAGTATGTTCTTCTTAACAATAAAAACATGTCATATACTTGGCTGTTATCACAGCATGGCCTTAGACAGTGTTTTGTTTTAAAGTCAGCCTTCCGTTATCTCAGTGTCTTAGAAAGGAGCTGAATTGCACTAAGCATGCTACTATCATGCGTTTTATGATACATAAACCAAGAATTTATTCACAAAGGGGAATTCTTATGGAATCTTCAAATTCAGGCTTGTTCTACCACTAATAGCTTTTGCAAAGGAAGGGAAATTACAGCAGGTTGTTTTTTTTTTTCAGGTGTTTTGACCTATTGAGCACTCTCTTTGAAATACTGAGCTTTCAAAGTACATGGGTATCACTCACAGAAACATTAGGGTTATGCCCAGCACTGTACCTGCATTAACATTTTGACTTCATTGGATTTCAGCACATATTTACACTGCTTGCTTATCAGCACTCATCTTGTTAGCAGAGAATTAAAGGAAGGTGGCTAGGGCTGTGGTTTCCATGGCTGATGAGAGTCCCAGGGTAGCACTATGTGAGGACTGGAAAAGCTGGAGGCAGTACACTGCTGTAGCTGTTGGTGAGCTCCCAGGTGCTCTGAAGCTTCAGTTAGAATGGAGAGGAACAGTTTGAGACTACAGCCAAATGGGTGCATTTTTTTAGCAGCAGAAAGGAGGTACCATAGAGATGGACTATGATGGTCTGTGACTCTTCAAAGTACTGAGGAAATTTGATATCACTTAGTCTTTATTTGCCCCCCTTTAAACTTAGGAAAATGGCTGAGTGAAAAGGAATTTTAGTCAATATTGATCAAATTACATTTTTCACCAATATGTGACATCAAACTTTTTTCTGTCTGTACCAATTTGTATGCATTTTCTCTCCACATGCACCAGTTTACTTCATTTTCAGGGCCAACGTCATGCTTCTGCCTTATCATAAAGGCACAGAACTGGAAATGCAAAACCATAGCCTCTTCCTGGCCAGTGCTTAATGACTCATTGAATTTTTTGGGTTTGTTGCTCCGTTTTAAAAATGGAACTAGCTGGATTGTAAATCTGGTTTGCAAAGCATTTAATTCTCAGAGAAGACAAAGAAATAAAGCTCCATTTTCTTAGTTTTCTACTCTGCCTTGCAGATAAATGAAGTAAATGCACAAATGAATCAGCTTATTGAGAAAAGAATGATGAAGTATGAGCCAATTGACAGTAAATTTTCCTTGTATCGCCAACAGGTAAGAAGGAACAAAACATTTTTTAAGCAGAAGCAATAGAGCAATTTTAGTCACTGATTGGTTTACATACTGATTTTTTTTTTCCTGTATTTTTTCCTTGTATCGCCAACAGGTAAGAAAGAACAAAACAACTGATTTTTTTTTTTCTGTATTTAGCATAAATCAGTAGAAATACATAATAATAAAGGACAAAAATGAAATAAATAGCTGTTGAATATATGATTAGGGCTGAGTCAAACAATCACTTTCATGTCGGTGAGGTTGTATTGACTGTTGTCCTTAAACTGTTAGGTGTTGCCCTTCAGCTGCATCACAGTAATTCTGGAAGGATCATTTTGGAGGAGCTATTTTGGTAAAGCTCCAGCTGTGGACAGATTCTTGAAAGGCAGCATGTGGGCTGGCTGCTGCAGTCAGACCTGGATGCAAGGCTTGCTTTTGGTTATGCCCCTCACTTGTGTTTGACCACATGCTATTTTTCCTGTTACAGCTCTTAAGAAGGTATTCTTTGATTTTAGTTTTTTTTTCTTTTTTCATCCTCAGGCTATAAAATAGTCTTTCTATAAAACAGGCTGTCTGATCTAGTCTTAGTAAATTCACAAGTTATAAAAAGGATTTATGGACTCTGAGATTTTCAGAGCTTACACAGAAATATAAGTGATTTCTTTTTCAGGCAACCTGTACCGCTGCTAATTTTATTGAAGGTTCTCATGATGATGCTTATGGTGACAGTTTAAAAAATAAAAAGGCTTAAGTAAAATGTATCAGTGGGAGGAAAAAGATTGTGATAAAATATATACTGCAGTTCAATCACATGCGCAATATGAAACACCCCATTTTGTTTTGTATGGGATGTTCTTCCCAAAAGAAGAACCTGCTACATCATGTGCTGGTACCAAAGAACAACTGGTTTGTGATGTAATTATCTTCCATGGAGGAGCCACTCCAGGAATTCAGGTTGCTGCTGTGAGCTGAAAGCACATGGTGGTCTCTGCTTTGATCTGTGAGGGACTGGGTTCTGTTTCACAAAATACTCATATATATTTTACCACAGTTTGTCACTGCAGATATCTCATGAAGCAAAGAGCAAAGTATTAGCCCAGCAGAATTCTGTTAGGTATATTTTTAGAAATAAAGCTGGTGCTTTTAACCTAGTGTGAGAAAGCTGGTGTGTGTTTTGCTTCATTTTTTCCAAAGTTTTCCCTTTCATATGAAGAAACTGATCATTCCCCCAAATTCATGCACATGCATCTAAATTAATGTGTTGTGTTATTTTAAAATATTTTTAAATAGTACACTTTAGCAGAATCAAAATGCCATTTTTTTTCCCTCAACTCTTGTACACTTATGTTCCCAAATCTGTTAGCTACTGGTCAAATGTTAGGTACTATTAAACATTCTGTCTTGTACAAAACATTATTTTAAAAAATCCTTTATCTTCTAGACTAAAAAAAAAAACAAAAACAACCAACCAACCAAACAAAAAAACCTGAAAAACCAAATCCATGAATCAAACAAACAAACAAAAAAACCTGAAAAACCAAACCCATGAATTTATACTATTACTGTACTGCATTGCTTTATTCATTGTCTCCTAGCTATTTGCCAAGATTTAGTGTCTTGGTTCTGCTGTTAGTATAACATATTTCTGTAGGTTGGAGTAGGTTGGAGTTATAAAAATCTGTATTATGACATTTGTGAAATCTTGGATAACTTTCCAGTTAAGCCATGTTGGTGTATCTTACATATGCACGAGAAGGGACTAAGCAGAAGAAATGGAGCAGCTCGAATGCCTGCCTTTTTCTTCAATGAAAATGAGGTGAAGAAATGTAAATCTGAATGTAAAATATATCACCATGAATCTGGGAGGAGAAGGTATGCTTGAAATTGCAGCTGTACAGAAGAAAGTTGGGAGCCTGCAATCACCTTCCATGAAGTTGTGATTTAACCCACTGTGTGTAAAGCAGAATCGATGCTTTTTCCTTTGCAGTGAGACACACTCACATTTCTTAATGAAAATCAGTTTCTGACAGTTAAAATGTGGTTTCAGTGGTGCAGTGCCTGACATTTAATGGATTCCATTTTGCTAATGATTTACTTTACTTGTCCATATGCATTTTTAATGCTCGTGCAGGCATCTATAATTTCCCGGAAGAAGGAAGCCAAGGCAGAAGAGCTTCAGGCTGCCAAGGAAGAGATGTCCCGGGCTGAAAAGCAGATGCTGCAGAAGACCAGTCAGGCCCATGAGTTAGAAGGTGCTGACGTTCTGAAAGGAGATGAGGTATGCAGAGTAACAGTGGATACAAGGAAGAGGAAATTTGTAAGACTTGGATCACTTTTTGTTAACTTGCAATTTCCTTTTAGCTTCACATTGCAGTAACTGCTTCAACAGTATCTGATCCATTTTTATAGAATGGTGTCAAACTGCAGGGCCTCAGCATTGCACCAGATTGGCCTCTTTTTTTTTAATGCACATTTTGCATCATGAATTCCAAAATTAACATGTTTGAAGACATTTTTTTTTCTTAATGTGCTGAAAGTACAATGCTATCCGGTGCTTTCAAATGTTGTCCAACATTTACACTGAGCAGTGCTTGATTTGTAGCTATTTTCCAATTATTAATTTCAGTTATTTATGTTGTACCTAATAGATGGACAGGTCTATGAGGTCTTTAGTGTTGGGCTCTCATAACATTCCAGGCTCTGAGTCAAAATAATGTCAACGTCACCACAGTGGTGTGATGGTAAAAACTGTAACAGTCAACAAGACTACTGAAGGGATGAGGAGTTCAAGTGATAAATCATGTAGATTAATTTTATTATTTGATGTGTAATATAAATGGGTGTTACTGTCAGTTGTCTATATATGATCATAAAGTGTAGTACCAGCAATTATCTGAAATGCAGTTAGTTCTGTTTTATTTGTTACCTGCAAAAGTTTTTACTGAAAAAAATATTTCCCAGGCCCTCCTGCAGTTTAGCTGCAATAGACTTTGACTGGCACAGTCAGCACAGCTCAGGCAAAGTTATATTTGAAGCTGCACTTATCAAAGCTGCTTTTTCTTCTTCAGAGTTTGCAAAGAATAAGGCTGCTGCAGCTGGGTAGTAGTTTGTCAGTGAAATTAATGGACTTTTCTTCTGACAGTAATGTTTCTCAGCTTGGAAAAAGCCTGCTAACTGTACTTACAGAATCATTAAAGCAAAGATGATTTTAGCTGTATCATTCTCCGACATAATATATCTTTTAATTCCATCCATATTGTGTTAATTTGCACTGCCATCATTTATCAGGAGTAGCACTCTTTGCTTTCTTTGTCCATTTCTGCACTTTTTTAAAATACTACTCAGTACAGGGAACGCCCTTTGTAGAAGAAACTCCCTTCCTGATCCCATAGGACATGCCTGCTCCACAAAAATCAGTTTTCTTGTGAAGGAGTTTTTAAAGAGTGAATCAAGCATGGAAATGTGCCTATACACTCATGCATAAAGGCTTCCTTTATAGTATGGAATCCATGCATATTTCAGTGGTGCCTTCTTGCTTTTCTCCCCTCTGTAAAGCAAGATGAAAACTATGGATGGAAGCAAAGGCACAGAGACTTTGAAGAGTTAAGATGTTGATTGCTCTTGCCATGACATACTATACACATTGCATAGGTGTTTCATAGGTAGCAATAATAAGAAGACCACTGCATTAGGTTTCTTTCCACTCCAAGGTTTTCAACTCCAGTGGGCATATTGCTAAAGTCTTTGATAACATCTTGAGTAAAAACAAAACCAGAAAGCAGAAAATCTGTGTTTCGTGACATGTGATGGGACAGAAGTGTTTAATTAAGCATGGAGAATGCCTTACCCAGACAGCAACAAATGTTTTACATTATCTGTAAATGTACTGTAAGGTAAGAATTAATTCATGTTGTACCTGTTCTTGAGGGATACAACATACTCTGACTGTAGTAATTCAAGGAGAGCAGGGTAGGAAGGAAATGTGGTTACAGAACCTTGTAAAGAGGCTTAATAATGAAAAACTCAAGTTAATTGTCTGACACAAGGAAGAGGCTCAAGACAGAAAAAAGACAAGACCTGTTTTGAGAATAACCTGCATTCCTTTTGTTCAGATTTGTTCTGCTTTTCATTTCTAAATCTTTTCAAGTCTTCGTTTTGAGGAATGAAGAATAAATGACTGAGCACTTTGTACAAAACCACCAGCTTATTATGAGAAGCATTTGTCTTTTCATAGGAAGCAGTTCCTCCTTTGTCAAATACTTTCTGTACGTTGGCCCAAGGAAGCCAGCACTATACAACCCGTGTCCAGCTCTTGTTTGTGACTTCGTTAGGTGAACTGCAGTGGTGGTCATGGGCTCCAGCATAAGGCAGGAGAAAGAGCATATCCTATGGCTAAAAACTAGGAAAGGATTTGAATTCTTGATGGTTTTGATCACTTCTTTTTAAAAGGTCACAGATTCCTCATGTGGAAAGTGGAGATGGCGGTATTCAATTTCTTTGTAAACATCTGCTGCCAAAAATGCTGCATAGGACCTTGGTGCTATAGTCTTCATATCTCCTTAAAGTACATTGCAAATGAATGTGACAGAACAGGTCCTGCTTCAGAGCCTAGGTTGTGAGAAGCCAGGACTGAGAGATGAGAGAAGCAAGTTGGCAGGAAAGAGGTGATGAAGCACAAGTGAACAGGTTCTCTCTCATCAGTAAAAGTCTCAGCTCATCCCTCACCAATCCTTTGCTATGGATTTGATTCTGATACGTTATGCTTTTAAATTTGCATTTTCTGATTCAGTGCTTTGTTACTCCAGCTTTGAGCCAATACCAAAGGAAGTCTTGATGAGCATAGTAGTGGTGAGTCACTGTTGGAATACGTATGTTCAGTGGGGACAGAAAGAGGTTGCACATTCAGCCTGCACTTGGCACTATCTGGCATCCAAGGGCTTCCTTCTGCTTTCTTGTTGCAGTCACACACATTTTACATTTAGTTCCTCCGTTTTCCAAAAGGAAGAAAGAGGGATTTTAACAAATAGCTTTGCTGTCATAAACTTAAATCAGGCTTTAAATCCTGCCAGCTATCTAAATGCTACCATTAAATCCAAGAATTATCTTCGTCCTATACCCAGGATTTGTCATCTTCTCTTTGTCTCGCTTTGCTGTATCCTCTTACCTCATGGCACTCACAAGACCTGGCAATTGAAGAACCAGTGCCTTCCTAGCTTGTGCTCCACTACCAGTACTTGGATCTCCAGCTGAGGTCTTCTTAGCACTTCATTCACCAAAAGGTCAATCCTGGCTTATGTTTTTAGGTGCTGGTGTTTTGCTTTCTTCTCTACTCACAAAAAGGAATGTTACAGCACTCCAGTTGGTTGGAGGGTTGTACAGCTAGATACAACTTTGGAGAAGCAGCAGGGAGTAACTGATTCATTTACATCAAGTGGAAAAAGGTAGGAATAAATTGTCTGCTTTGGGGATTATGAAATCTTTTTAAGTACTTCAAACAAAGTACAATGAGCATGGGGCAAAGTTGGCAGGTTCCTAGCTGCAGCTGTCAGATCCTGAAAATTAGGGAATCAAATGTTGACACTTAGAAGGCTAGATGGTTCAATTACAAGTGATCCTAGGTAAAGCTGTGATATTTTTAGCTCTTTACACAACGCATTGTACTTTTCAGAGTTTAGTGTAGGGCCCCAGGAACCTTGACTTTCCCAAGGTATCAGAATAGCATCAGAGCTGTGCTGAGCTGCAGCAGTTGGAGTCAGTATGGATTTGAGAATGCGGCATAGAAAGTCCTCCCCATTTATTAACAGATTGGTGTGCTTATTCATTTACATAAGGGGGTTAATTTTTTTCATATAGATGTTCATCCAGGCCTACCTGCCCCCTGGCAAGACCATATGAAATGTTTCAGTTTGCAAACAGAGAAAACAGTCAGTTTTAGACCATGTCACTTTTCCTCCAAAACTGTCGTGTCCGTCTGAATCCACCAGAAATAGTTCTAGCTCCAAACTAGGGGGATGGATTTTTAAGACAGTAGCTATAGAGGAGCTCACAACTTGGACTTTAAGTGGTTTAAGCCAGGACTGAGGATATATTATCCTCTCAGTTTGCTATCTTTCTCTTAACTGCTCACCAGGGTTCTAGGTACAATTACATTCCTGTCTGTCAAAGGCTCCTTACACATGGAAGTAGAAGAGCAGATGTGGCAAATCTGTAGGATTCTTACAGAAGCCAGAAGCTTTTTTGCTGTAAGAAGTTAACCAGCATTTAAGCCAAATGTATGCAGTGATTCAGACAAATCTGAACTGAAGTGAATGCACCCACTGGCATGAATAAATCATCCATTTTATTGATCTGTGCATTTTGGGGGATAACTGAAAATGGTTTTTCATTATAAATATTCTGGTTGATCCAAATAATTAGTAATGGCTACTCTAATACATATTGCTGACCAGAAGTAAGCACCCCTAGAAGAGATAGCCTGCTTAATGCTAATGAAGAATTTTCCTGATTGCTCTGTCCAATGAGCTGGCTGTAGGATACTTTCATTTTAATAGATTGAGGCAATACTGTTCATATCTTTTACAAGTTTCTCCTTCTGTGGGTGAGTTATTAACTATATCTAACAGTGGCTGTTCCAGCTTAAATTTAGAGTCTCCTAGGAAAAAATACTGTAAATCTGTCAAGATCAGGAACTTCTCCTAACTGAATTTTAGTACTTTGGACAGTCTGTATCCCGTTAATTGGTCTAGTTATAAAATTAATGCATGTGTTTCTCAGTTCTTAATAAAACCAGAGATAGTCAGCTAAGATTTTCTGCAATTCTTGAGCTTATGCAAGTAATGTTATTATCAAAACTGTTTATTTGCAACCTTGTTTAGATTACACATTTCAGTATTTTTTTTTCAATTAATAGTTTATTTTCTGTAGAACTTTATACTGTAATGCAATCAAATTGATACAGTAATCCAGGAAATACTATTTTTAAAGCTTTGACTTGAAAGCAAGGGACTCATCTGGGATTTGTTCTTTTCTGAAAACAAGCTTATCTGGTTTTCTTTAATGACGATCATGGAACTTTAAGAAAACTTCATGTGGGGCAATTGTTATTTCTAGGGAAGCAAAACGACAGGCTTATGGTGAAAGCGTTAGAGGAGCTGGGCTCTGATCCTCATTCAGCAAAGCACCCAGGCATGCAGGCAACACGCCTGGGTTTTGTGATTGTCTCCTGGAGGGGGTGACCTGGGTGCTCCTGCAGGAGCACATTAACAGCTGCGATTCGATTTTGGTGCATTTAGAATTGTCGTAATACTTAATTACCTCACAGGAGTGTGGTGTGGTAAGACTGGATCTGGTGATAGCAATCTCTGTTTCAGATTGTAAGAAGTGGAGAAGCATGAAGTACTGGCATTGCTGGATTCTTTCAATAAAAATGGAACATAACACAGGAAATCTGCCCAGGGATGTTAGATAGCTGCATGCTGCGAGACATTGCATGAGAGATCCAAGTCCTGTTTTCATTCACTCTATTTCATAATCTGGATTCCACGCTTGTTATGTTACAGTCACCCATAAAAATAGCCAAGTGAAAAAGCATGATCTTTCTTTGCTTTCCTTTGGATAGTTTTTATATCTCAGGGGGCTCTGACTTGGCCACCAAACATGGGTCTCCAGCCTTGTTTACTTGAACTGCTAATTCAGTGCCAGCATTTGGTCCTTGTCCAGTCAGTTAATCTTTGAAGCTTAAATAACTATTTGTGTTAAGTTGCTTGAGAAAGAAAAGCTTACTGGTGGCCATAGCCTTGAATGGCCCATCGCTGCGGGCACTGACAGGTCCATGGGAATCCTGTAGGTTGAGCCTGCTGAGTTTCTACACAGGGAGCAGTTGACCTGGTCTATGGGAAAATGCTGCTGCTCAAAAACGGATTCCTTTTGCTTAGTTGATTTTGAAGTGATACAGCAAGGCAATGTTATTCTTTTGTGAACTATTCAAATTATTTAAAAGACCTCTTACTGCAGGAAAATACAACGTTTTGTAGCATTTTTAGGGCTTGATTTTTCACATATGTATAGGTGGGAGCATGAGATGTGTAAAGCTCCAGAAGTGATGCTTACACAACCAAAAGCACTGTTATTGTACAAGAAGCTTATTTTTCATTTTTGGAAACCTACAGAATGATTTGTGGTTTTTAGGCTGAATAAACCTAATTTTGCCATAAGATCCCCACAAGCTGCTGATTTAAGTGGAGTCAAATCTAATAACTCCAGCTCTGAATTTGGCCCTGGATCTAAAGAAGCCTTCAGTTAGTGAAATTTTAAGGGGCTAATCAGTGCAGCATTTGGATTAGATGAAGTCTTCTTAAATTATTCTGCCAAACTATTGATCGGTTTTTCTACAGATATTACCATTTTGCTGCTGTTGTTTATAACTTGTTTTATCTTGTTTGCTGCAATAAAAGCTACGTGAAAGGTTAAGTTTGCTTTTAAAAAGCCTGCACTTGCCATGATAGACATCCATCTCCCAAAATGAATAGGTTTCACTTGTCAGTGTCAGCAATTTGTAGTTCGTTTTGGATGAAATTTTTATTATATAGTCCTAACATAATCAGCTAATAATAGACCATTGGTGGAGTCAGTTCTTTAATCAACAAGATCCTTTGACTTCCATTGTAAAATACATTATGCTTTGAATATTGAATATGCAAATACTCTACCTCCCACTTGAGCTATTTTCAAGACCTTAAAAGCAGCTATAGAAGTGAAGAGAATAATAGTTTGCTTTTCATCCTGGGATAAACTGACAGAAAATCATTCAGATTTGATAAATGTGTGGGGTCACATATTAAGGAAGTTTAATTCTTTACACCATTCTTTACTATATTCCTCTGGTCAAATGAAAATATCTCAGGAACTACCTGATCAAGACAGATGACTGTGATTCCCTTAAATTTTCCAGAGTTGGTTGGAGAGATTCTATTTATACTTTTAGAATCTCTTGAAAATCACAGAGAACTTTGTATTGTCTAAGCAATTAAAAAAAAAAAAAAAGTCTTTTGTATTAACTAAGAGGATATACTTGAATTTGCTATGAAAAAGAATTAATTCTGGTAAAACTATATTAAGTGTGCCAATAATATAACAAAGACAGTGTGACAGTGAGAGAGCTGCCTCCGCTGCGCTGCGCTCGGGCTTAGGTGACCTTGTCTATCCTTGTCCTAGGTAGTGCACACAATGGAAAACGGTATCCAAAGCCACCCAGAGGCCACAGAGTCTGCATAGAGCACATTGAGTAATTGGTGGGTTTGTTCTTTCACCAAAAACGTTTATAGCTTTGGGCTTTAAAAATAGTTCTGGAGCATAGCAAGAGAGAAGCAGCTTTGGCCTAGATATTGCACAGGATGGCAGATGAACAGGGTTGATTTCACTTTGGGCATTTTGCCCAGGACACTTTTTATAGAACATACAGTTACTCTGGGGGTTCTTAGGCTGTGGTCACATTGATTTTTTGAATCTATTCTTTCGAAGGGAAAGGCATAATTTTGCAAAAAGAAAAAATAATGTAAATTCCAAAATCTTAAGTTCTTTTATGTTTGAGTTTTCAACTTGTATCAATGGTGTGTGGACTCCTATTTTCTCCTTGGGGCTGCCTGTTTCATGTTCATTCTACACGAGCTGAACCCCTACTCATCAAGGAACATTCTCAAGCATGTTCTTACAGCATTTCCTCTAATAAATTTTATTTGCTTTCCATCTCTGGATCAGAATGCATTTTTGAGCTGTGACTGGCATTTGCTTCATTACCCTCACGGAAAGTATAAGAGCCTAAGACTGTTTGACAGATGGAAAACATTAAGGCAAAGAAAAATATGACATATTTGTTTCAACACCTGATATTTCATACATGTTGCAAATTGAGTACACATGGATTCAGATGTAAATTAGCTAAGGCTGTTGACTGTAAGAATATGTATTATTTAGTCTGTAATAAAAATATAAATTCTCCATTACTTTAGATTGTACTTTAGAGTGAAGTAGATACTGCATTTCTCTGCTTCTAGGCAAGAACTCTGCTTTTATTTTCTATTTTTAAAACTTAGCCACTGATATCACTTATGTCTATGAGAGGAAAGAACAAATTTCAACTGTTAAGAACTAGCATTTAAAAAAAAAATAGTCTTTTCCCATGCCCTCTCCCAGTTTTTTTCTGCAGTTTCTTATCATGTTTCTTGGTCTGCAGAGCTCTTTGGGGCTACACACTGCTGATCTGGTGCTCTGTTACAAGTACAAATTACTGTTACATTAACTTTTTTATTATCCATGATTCTCATAACAGTTAGCAAAGAGTCATTACTTTTCCAGCCATCCAACGGTGGTGAGCAGAACTGAATGATCTCACTAGCACAAATGAGTGAGCTGGGACAGACAGCAAGAGATGTTTTTCTTGATCTCACTCAGTGAACAAATGCAGAGCTGAAAATAAAGAGGCCCTGGGAATTCTGAATTCCAGTCCTCTCTTCTAAACATTTAATCTTCACTATGCAGTGCAAATAAGATCATTATATTTTATATAGCAACAGTCTGTGATAAGGCCTTTTTTGCTTTAAGTTAAATGATATCTCTGCTCTCTCTCATTTCAGTTTAAACACTATGTTAATAAGCTCCGGAGCAAGAACACGATTTATAAAAAGAAGAGACTGGAACTAGCAGAAATTACAGCTGAGTATGGTGTCCTCCAGAGGACAGAAGAACTCCTAAAGCAGCGCCACGAGGCTATTCAGCAGCAGTTGGTAATACAAGCGCTCGCTGCTCCCACAGCCCATCACCCTTCCAGCCCTGAGAGCAGCTATAGAATGGGATGGATGTTGTTTTGTTAGACTCTCGTGTGTATCATCCTCAGCTCTCCTGCTGTCATTAGTGAAACAGTCATTGGAGTATAAAATTTATTTTTGTCTGTTGACTATGCTGTGCTGCTGTACTTCATGTTCAGCAACAGTTTCTTACATTCAAGACTGCTCTGCTGTTTCTTTTTAAACTGAGGGGCTTGACCCTGCTTTATAAAGTCAGTGGTAAATCTTCACTAACTCCAGTCAGAGCAAGGGTGGATTCTTAAATTAGTTTTTGGTATCCACATACATAGTAAGGGCTTTGAAAATTATCAACACCAACTAAGACTCAAGTTACTACTGCAAAATATATTGGAATAGTATTTAAAAACAGGGTGGGCAGGGAGGAAACATTCTAACTCCAGGGTATTAAGAAGAAAATGCATTTCACAGGCAGTGAAAAATTTAAAACTGGATGAATGCTTTTGCTAAGCCAGAACAGCAGGAGAAGGATTTCTGCTATGCACACTGTGAGCACTGAGGGACTGTACATGTATCCCAAACGCAGTCTACCGCTCTACTATTTTCTTCCAATACCAATATTCTTGTTATCAAAGTACTTAGGTTTTTTTAATATCTGTTTTGTTATATGTACTTTTTTTTTTTAAAACTTAAAAGTGTTTGCCTTATTAAAAGAAAATTCAAAGTGTGAAAATACATGGGACTGACTTTGGAAAGATCCTCGCTTAGCTGCAGTGGATGACATCATGCAATTTCAATAGGGCATTCCCTGTTTAATTAAAAATAAACCCAGAACTCCTACCAGGGTAGAAAGAAGCACCTAAGCAGTAGGATCAGAGCTTTTTCTCATGATTGCTACTCATCTGGAAGGAAGGCAAATAAATCCTTAAAAAGGGCTTATTTACAGCACAATAGCTGATGTACAGTAGTCACCTCACAGGAAGATCACAGCAGAGACCAAGCACTAGAGGTTTCTCTGCGAAGTAGTCACTAGTATATCCTCATTCAAATCTGACCTTTATTCTAAACTACCTTGTAGTAAAACTACAGGGCTTTGACTTCATCAGGTTCTTACCACCAAATGCCTTGTGCACACTTTTCCCCACAGAATCCAATACACTTTTTCTAGCCCTTCGCTTAACATCCTGTCAAACTACACACTGCTATTAAATCTACAAGATGCTCCCATCATGGTAGCAGTAGCTATCAGCAGAGACAAATCTCTTAAACATAATGTTGTAAAAGGGGTTTGAGGATAACAGACTTGGAGTTCATAGATATCTGCCACTTTTAAGAAAGAATGTTTTGCTTTTTAACAAATTGTGGATGTGTAAATCAACACTTAGCTTTGAGATTTCAGATAATACCCTCCTTAACAAGCAAGCCTCACTACAGACCATTACCTCAACATATAATTAAATGTAAAGTGTGTGTAAAGTAACACTGGAATTTGGCAGGCTGGTGTTGGTATTACTATAATGAATACAATACTTATTTAGTTTTGTTTGACAATTGTTTAAAAAACAGTTAGCTACATTTTCAGATTAAACATCTGGATTTTGCACACTGAACTTCTTCAGAGCCTGACCTAAAGCCCACTATTACTTTGTGGAAATTTTCTAGTAATTTCCTTGAGTGCTGGCTGACAAAATAGTGTATTTACAGAAAGTTGTTATTATCCTATTGCATAGGCACTAGTTAAAAAGTTTGTTTTTCTGGCAGCTAGATTATTAATCACTTTAGAAATAATTTGATTACTGTACTTACCTTTCCCTTCCCTTTCTTACGATATTTTGGCTCTGTCAAGGAATTTGCCACATTACTTGAGTGATGGACTCACAATCAGCACTTATTTTTTGTGTCTGCAGCAAGCTATTGAAGAGAAGAAAGGTATTTCTGGATATAGTTACACCCAGGAGGAGTTGGAAAGAGTATCTGCAGTGAAGAGTGAAGTGGATGAAATGAAAGGCCGGACACTAGATAACATGTCTGAAATGGTGATTTTTTTAAACTATTTTATTTCATACACCTGAATATCTGGTTCCTCAGCATATAAAACCAAGTTTAATATTTTTAATTTTCTTTTAATCTCTGTTTAGATATAGAAATATTTTTTAAACAGTATACATCTGCAAAGGTAATATTGAAAAAGTTTACTAAAATATGCATTTCTTTTAATGTATGAAGAAGAAATTTAGAATTATAAAAAAAATAAATCGTACAAATAAATCCTGCTTTCCTCCCCTTTAGAAACATTAGGGATACCAAGTCTATCATCTTTATTTTTTTACTTCTTTGTGATTTCAGAGGGGGTTTTGTATTTGTTCCTTCACATTATTTGAAAAAGACAAATGCTTTGAATCATTAATGGATCTTTTTCTAAAATGTTTGTAAATCACTGGAGTTAAACATTTGTTAAAAAAATTATTTAATATTCCTAGAGAGTTAAATATCATGTCTTTTTCTCTATAGCCTAATTTTCAATTGCCTGTAGATCTGTCATGTTTTAATTTAACTTCCCACATAGCCATAGAGGCAAGACAGAACTCGAATTTCTAATTTGAAAATATTATAAAAGAGCAGAAAGCAAAATAGCATTCTGAAATCATTAAGTCACTTTTAAAATAAAGCAGTATAATTAAAACAGAATGACTCTCAAATAGAAAGCTGGATCAAATTTAAATTTTCAGTATAAATATTTTGAAGTGATTCTGTTTTAGCATTTTCAAAACTTTGTTTAACTTACACAAGTTTTTTAGTTTGTTTTCTTGAGGACTTCTGCCTTTGTCTCAGTCCACCTCTATGCAAGGCTTCATTTTCCCCTACTCCTTAAGCTCTTTAGGTGTCTGGCTCAGAGGCTGTCTTCTGGGCTTCTCTGGTGAAACAATGGGAGCAGAATTTGTCTCATTTCTGGTAATGTCTTTCCCTTTGGTAATTAGGCCTGAACTTTGGTTATCTTATATTTAGTTCAGGCTTTGTTGCACATTTTTTCTTTATATATTTTGGTTTACTTATCTTTCTTTTCACATTCCTAATCCTATAAAAGTACAATTAGTGTCACAGTGTTAATGTGTATTATTTTGTCCCTCTCCCAGGTGAAAAAACTGAATGCTATGGTGGCAGAGAAGAAGGCAAGCCTAGCTCCTGTTATCAAAGAACTGAGACAGCTGCGTCAAAATTGCCGGGTCTGTAGAAACATCTCCCTCATTCTATGTAAATAAAGTCAGACTCACAAGTAATTTACAGATCTCTGTAGTGCTGTGCAAAGACATGATCAGCTCTGAAGGAAAGCTGGAAATAGCAGAATGGGTCAACAGCGATTTGCAACAAGCACCATGAGAGAGACTGGAATTTTTAAAAGCTGACAGTGCATGCACAAAATCAGGCTGAAAATATTGTCCTTCATAGCAATTAAAAAACTACTACACCAGGGAAAATTTTAAATAATCATTGTTCAAAACCATAGCAAAGTTAGTTTACAAATGGGCCAAAGTGTTCTGCATCTCAGCACAAATGATCTCAACAGACACCCTCCTTTTTAAATGGATTGCAAATCATACCTTATCTGAGTGGTTGAATACATTGATCTAAGTTGTACATTAGTCTGTAGGACCAACAGATTTATCCATTTGTTTTCAAAATTTTACAGAGAGCTGACAAAAAACTCATTCAGGTCCACAGCTGCTCTAAGTTGGCTGCTTGCCACAGAAGTAAATAGAGCTATCCATTTATCTATCGAGCAAATTTCCAGGAAACTTACTTTTAATGGTTCTGTTAACAGTGTCAGTAAATGAAACCCAGCTTATCATGCCCAGCTAGAAAGCTGGCTTTTCACAGGTACCGAGTGTATGAATCCTTTCTTAATCTCTGTTTTATAACTGTTTTTCCTTTCTTCTTGCAAATCCTGCCCTATTAACCTACTATGTTAAAGCTCTGGATGTGGCTGTAAAGAGGAAATTCTCATGCTGTGGTGTGGTGTATACAGCTGATCCTCCAGAATGTGAGTGGAGGCGAGTGGCTTCCCCGAGCGTAATCGTACCCGTGTGCCTGCTGGGTTTATGTAAGGCTCTGTGAGCGTGCCAGTAGCTGAGCCTGGTGTGTGAGAACAAAGTCAGCCTGAATGTCACATGTCAGTCAACTGAAGGTTTCATTTGTGTACCCTTTTGCCCTTTTCACATAAGGATTTAACTCAAGAATGCGATGCGAAAAAAATCCAGTACGACAGTTGTGCAGCGGGGTTAGAGAGCAACCGCTCTGCGCTGGAGCAGGTGAGGGGGTGCCTTGGCCTGCTTGTGGGGAAGTTCTGTGCAATGTCTCATGCACCATGGTGCAAGGTTTCCCCTGCCTTCCCTCTGGATGTGGAAAGTACAAATCCACTTCACGTGGAAATGAGTCAGTGGTGATCCACGACTATGCAAGTCGTGCCTGAGGCTGCTGAGGAGGAGCTACAAAGGCAACAAGTGAACTCAGTGGTACCTTTGTCCATCTGCTGATGTCCAGCTTTGATTAGCAAGGATACTGTTAAAGAACATGCATCTGCCAGAAATCCTGCTGACCTAGACAGATCCATTAGGAAAGAATTTGACCCTAAAATAAGGGTTAATTTATCAAGACACCCCTTCATATGCATTCAGCAGATTTGTTAAATTAGCAACTCATGCAATGGAAAATTAATGCACTGAAATTGATAGGAAAGATAGTTCATTAAATCTGACTGTCTTGTATTATGGCATGCAACAAGTTTTAGAAGAATACAGCCATATAGGTCTAGCCAAGAACTTGTGTCTAGGTAGTTTATGTAGTTTAAGAACTACAGCACTTTTAGGAAGGGAAGTACTTGAAGCAGCACAATCCTTTAAGCTGGTGATGATATTAATGTGTTTAGAGGAATCTCACTAGATCACCTCCTGTGAATGTCGTCTGGACTTGATTTTTCGAGGCCTTGTCCACATAAGGAATATATCTCAAAACAAAAAAGGCATACATTTAAAGTGTGGGTGGATATGTAGATCTTTTCCTGTACTAAAAGTACACTTGTATGGCTTAATCTAAGCGAAATAAAGAACCTGTTATGAAGTAGACCTTCCACAAGAACTATTTTACAAAAGCAATCAAGGCTTTTTTCTTGGCAGACAACTCTCAGTCATTTTCTAACATGTGATGGCCATCACATCTACTGATTAAGCTGGACACGAGTGTCAGCAAACTCTTACAGCTGAACAGCAGAATTCAATTTTCCAGCTGATGGTCTGAAAATCACATGGCGACAGCTTTGGAGCTGACAATGGCTGTGTGACCTGGAGTACATGAATTCCATTTGGATTATTAGGGTTTTTGGTATTAGCTATTTTTTTGGTATTAGCTATTTTTTTGGTATCATTTAGAGATGGAACTAACCCAGTACTTCCATACTCCTCAACATAATTATTGATTGCTAATTAACATTCTATTAACGTGGCTGTAGTCTCTAACACACACTTCATAGATGTGTTCCAGGAAAGGCTTATTCGTAACTGTATGTAGCACTTCAGATGTGCTTACAAACAAGAGTCTTGGCAGCACTTGGGAAGTGTCTGTTAGAAGTCAGTCATTAATAAACACCTATTAACAACCATTTAGCATCTCTAACTGTGACTGAAAAATGCAAATAGAAAACCCCATGTCTTTCATTAAAAGAAGAGACTTTTGTAACGCCCAAATTATGTAAACATTTAAGAATTTTTAGTTCATTATTCTACCCATTTCTGATAGGGACTGTGATGGTTTATAGAGCAACACAGGGCATCTCCTGTGGACTTTCAGTTACGATGTCCTTTGAAACCTTGTTCTTGTACTGCAGGAAGTGAAAGGACTTCTTGAGGAGTGTGTTCAGGAAGAAAGCAACTACCGTTATATTAACTGCATGAAAAGGGTAAGATCACAAGTGGGACCAAGTTGTTCCATGCAAAATGAAATAGCAATTATATGGTTTGTTTTTTATTTTAAACTCCACATTTATAGACTCTAGAAGTACAGCTGCAGCGTGCCAAAGAAGAAATGAAGGCGTATGTCTCCCCAGACCCCCAGGAGAGGCGGAAGGCAGTTCGGTAAGCGGATTAATGCATTTCCTCTGAGCTAACTTGAAGGATATTCGTGATCTAAGGCTGAAGTTAGGAATTTTCTCACTGGCATTTGAACTGGAGGAGTTCACCTGATAAATTTAGAAACACTATAATAATCTAAAAATAAGCATCTCGAATTCCATTATATACTGCTGTAAACCTACGAGTTCTCTCAGACATACCAAAAGCTTTTCCCTTCCTGCTGGAGATTATAGGCCCCAGATCACGGGTTTAACTTGCAGGCCCTGTTGGCATGAGCTCAGAGAAGCTTCAGCTGGGAAGCGTGGCTCTATCAGAAGTAATGCCTCTGCCAAGTCTCCCCCTGAGACTCCAGTGTGCAGTAGAAGGTCTACCACCTCTCAGAGAGCAGCCATATGCTGCCCTCAGGTTCTGGCCATTTCTTGCAAGTCTTCTACTCCTCTCTCAAGTATAATGGCTGTCACCATCACTGGTGCAGGAACAGAGGACTACATGTACCCATCATAAATGGATTTTGGTTTGCTCTTATTTGTAGTTCTTAGTGGAGGTAGAGCAAATGCTGTTCTACACCATCACACTAACCTGCATCTTTACACTCAATTTAATTTACTCCAATGTAAAGCCAGTTGCTTCATCCTGTGGGCTTTTTCACAAAAGTATTTAAAAATGTGACTGAGCAGCAAAACAAAGACAGAACCGCTTAATTAGGTGATTAATAATTGTTTTACATTCAATTTGAAAGCTTCAGACCATCCAGCATGCTGACATCACAACAGGAAAAGAGAACCAGTAGTTGTCCGTCACATCTCAAAGGAGCTGGAGGAATAAATTAATTTCCAAGATATCTGTCCTCTTAGGACTTTTTACCTTTTGGAATAATTTCTGGACCTTTCTGTTGCAGTGGTGGCATTGAGGGAAGCACTTTTAGTTGGTACTGTACATAATCAAATGTCATTCAGTATCACCAGAGGCAATTTCTTCACTCACTGGAGTGAAAAAAGGCAGTAGTTGATCACCAAGATTTTATGGGCTCTGGAATGAAATGATTGATAGGGATAGCAGTGTGTCAAATTGAGTGAGAAAACTCCAGGGATTCCCTCAGGAGACACTGAGAGATGAGGCCTTCTTCATCCTCCATCAGATACTTCATGAACTAGAAACCGTCCTGATGCACCTTGTGCTGGTACCAGTGGAGCTGCTGCTGTTCTCGAACACGAGACAGAGATCACTAGATTAATACCCATCACACAGACCTTCTGCAAGGATATAGGGCATGAAAGTGTTTAAACACTGTGTAGTAAACAATGTAGGAAAAATAAGAGTTAAGAGAAGAATCAAAACTACTAATATTATGGTGGGAGAAGAAAAGGAGATCAAATGTGTGC
This sequence comes from Merops nubicus, assembly GCF_000691845.1. Lineage (NCBI taxonomy): Eukaryota > Metazoa > Chordata > Aves > Coraciiformes > Meropidae > Merops > Merops nubicus. Next base: position 37,267 of record NW_008583872.1, on the reverse strand, counting down.
GGAGACTAAGAATTCTCTTATTCCAACTCACAAAATAATGGAAAGCTTTAGGAAAGAAAAGATTTATATGATGAAACAGCAACATTAAGCAGAAGGATGAAAAGAGAAGTGGCTATGAGAAAAATCTTAGTGATGATATGAATATTCATTAGTATGAAAAGCAACCCAGCTCAGCCAAGCAGCTGAGAGGAAGCGGGGGTCAGGCAGCAGGCACTGTCCTTCTATGGCCTCGCAGGCAAGGGGAGGGTCTGTCTGTATTCACAGATGCTAAGCAGAAAAATGCTTCAGCTCAAATACTTGTGAAATGAGCATCCTCAGTGTGAATATTCACACAGAAGCCATCAAAGCCAGAGGCTGGAATGAAGTGTGAGCCCAGCTATGTAATTCCAGGTATGGGGAGGAGAATGTGAGCGGAGCTCCCTGCTGTCCCTGTCTCACTTGCTAACTGTGGGCACAGAAGGGAGGCAAATGAGCCTCTCACAGTGACTATGCACATTTTTTACCTTCTGTAAGAGGTCACAGACTTGTTGCATTTCAATGAATTACAACAAAATTGCAATTATTCAGTACAGAGATCTTTGAAATATAATATGAGATGATACTTTTTTTTTCTAGACATCCTTTTAGAAGGGGAATGTATTTTTCATCAGACACTGGAATGTAAATGGGGTAAAAATGAACCATAAATAGAATGGCACTTTCCTAACAATATATTGAATGAAAACTGTCTTAATTCTGACCTCTTTATTGACTACAAGCTCTCTGTTCTGTGGAGTCACTTCTTAAGAATGCAAAAAGTTCATTTTCTTATCTAAAAATAGAAAGTTGTAAGTTTTTTAATGAAGATATTAAGTTGCATTCTTTCCAGTCATCATTATAAATAGAAAAGAAAAATCTACTAGGAAAGACATCTAATCTTCTGATGATTACTTTGAAAACTCTACTTAGAAAAAAAACAAAGTCTGTTTTTGAGGCCTGATGTGTGTGAACACATGCTGTGTGCCAGTGGAACTAAGAAGACTCAGCGTGGCTTCCCACCTCTTTGCTTCGGAGAGGCTTGCTGGGGATCAGCTGTGCAGCACAGCACCTGGAGCAGCCTCAGGGCAGCTCTGATTCCTTCTGGCTGGAATTGGCCAAGACTGAGAGATCACTAAATGATCCAGCTTCATTCCTTGCACGTCCGTGCTGCAGGGAGTATGGCAGGCAGGACCAGGTGGCCAGGGGGCCAAGTGCTCCTGTCGAAAGCCTGGAGTACTTAGTAGAAATGGAAGGAATATAAGAAATGCAGTGTCTGGGTTCTCTGTGGCTCCCTGCCATGCTCTAGCAAACCTTCACACTCTGGAATCATGAAGGCTGGTAATTCTTTCTGGAAATTAGGATTTCTCTATGCAATGTGCTTTTACCCTGAGCAATTTGGAAAGTTCTTTAGATGAGCCAGGTAATTCTGAATTCCACTAGCAAACTCTCAACCTCTAAGTGTACCTGTTACACACAAAATATAATAATTATTTCTGTCCAAGTGAATCAGTTAAGAGCCTTTTCATTGTCAAAAAAAAAAGTACATAGTAGTATATCTGAATCATGTTGTTCTGGTTTGCACATTATATTGTCAGGTTTCATGTATCAAGTCCACATATGTCAGAAAGTGATCCAGCCACTTGTTACAGACAAAGGTGTACAGCCAAGATTTTCAATAATGAGTGTCAGCAGTTATGCTTCTAAGCCTATATTTAGGCACCTAAATGTGACGGCTGTTTTCTGGAAGTGGGGAACGCGCGGCAGTGCCATGGCAGTCACTGGATTTGTCCAACCTAGGGGGAAACACTATTCTCCCTCATTCCTGTGTTTTCCCACTCATTCTAACACTACCTTCACAGGTATTAAGGGCTGTGGATTTGTAAACTCTGCTCTTGTACAAATGAGGCCACCGTGGCTGACCTCAGAATATCACCAGGATAAACACATTATTAAAAAGGGATCAAGGATATCTTATCTAAATGATCTTGCTGTGGTCTTCAAGCTGAAGGGTGCAGTCATTGTACGTGCTTCAAAAATGTAAGAGATCTTACCCAGCATCACTTTAGCCAACTGCACAAGTGAGAGAATCAAAGAGATCTGATTCTTGATGTCAAGGGATATGTTGTGCAATGATGGAAAGGTTTCTTCATGCATCCTCTACTATCTCATTTATGAACCTCTCAGGACATTCATAATCTTCCATGCTTGCACCATTATTCTGTCCTATTACACAGAACCAAATAAAATCATAACAAAATTATTTTCTATTTCCTATAGAGAACAATATACAAGAATGATCCTTGAACAAGAAAACCTTGGAAAGGTAAGAATGATATTCTTACTTTGTAAAAAAAAATCGTACAGTTCATATTTTGGTGGGGCTTATTACCAAAGGCTGTGCCTGGTCTTTTATAAAAAGCATATTGCAGCCTACAAAGAAAATTCCATTACTGCTGGCATTGGTAACTAATACCCTGAAAAGAGATCATGCTCGCTCGTCAGGGCTTGATTTCCTGCAGAGTATAGCATGAGCTGCTTGTAAAAGATAGTCAAACAGCTTAACGTGACAGCACATTCCTGAAAACCATTTGGATAAGAAACTGAAACACGGGCATAACAAACTGTGCCAGCTCAAATTTTATGCTGTATATAAAGCAACCTGTTGAAGACAATAAATTTTGAGCCTGTCAGCCTTATCACTGTTATTAAAGGCCAGGGGATCATCAGCACAGCAGTGTTAAACAAAAGCAGTTGTCCATTTTTAATCTTGTATGCAGCTCAGATCAGCATGGACGAGGTCAGGCTTACCAACTTGCACTAGCTGGCTTTCTTTTAATAGTTTCCTTTTTGTGAGTCGATCTGTGAGCAATCTTTGCACGTTTGGGCTGCCACTATTAATAATCAGTAGAGAGTTTAATTGTAAAACATCGATTTCATGTTGATAAGATGATATGAATCCATTGCAGGTTGCAAGAGCTCTGTATGGAAATGAAATCAGATTTTTAGCTTAACTTCTCAAATAGAAAGGACTATTATTTAGATGGTTTTAAAACAGTAAAATAATTGTCAATCCATACAAAGCAGATATCCCAGTCCCACTTGCAAGGAGTGTTACCACACTAACTTGAACAAAATAACATTTCAGTAGTACATAACAATCTTTGTCATTCCAAGCTGCCTATATAAGGAGTTTTTGTGGCATAGAACTGTTCCAAAAATCTAATATTTTTGCATTTTTAACAGAAATTACGGGAGAAGCAGAAAGTTGTACGGGAAAGTCATGGGCCAAATATGAAGCAAATTAAAATGTGGCAGGATTTTGAGCAGTTAATGGAATGTAAGAGAGAATGTTTTCTGAAACAACAAAATCAAACAGCCATTGGTCAAGTCATTCAGGAAGGAGGTAAAGACAGGCTTGTGTTATGAATTCTTCCTTCTTGATACCAACATGAAGTAGGAAGACAGCGTGTTGGCTTCCTAAAGGTAACCTCTTACTAAATGCTGTTGCTTTCTTCATTTCTACAATTTGTTGTGCATTATTTGGTTCTGGCAGATAAACAAAGAGAGCAACTAACCACTCTACGAAGCTTTTCCTCCATTAAGCGACAAGATCTTGTGGTTAGGAAGATCTGTTATGAGAGTTGCACTGGGGTGAACCTGATCGTAAATCTTTGTTTTATGAGGCTGGGAATGGCATGCGCCTGCAGAGAGATCAAAGGAAAAGAAATCCTTCTCCAGGGTCACAGAAAACTTACGTAATTGCTCTGCTCCTTACTCCCCATCACTAAGGTTACGTTTTTGCAAGGTCTGGGGCTTGATATTGTATAATTGTGGACCTCCTGGCTTGGCCCATTCCTTCCCTATTGTCTTTATTCATCCAGTGTGACTGGCAAGAATGGAGCCATTTTCGCTCGGAGCTGCACAGACCTTGTCCGCACACTCCTAGTCATAATTTCCTTGCACGGTTGAATTAAACTGATTGTGCTTCCAGGAGACAGTTCATTGCTACAGCGTCAGGCTCTGAGAACAATTACTTGGATTCTGAGCTTTTTTCCATTATCTTTTCTTGTTGTTTTTAACAAAGGTATTTTTCTTGCACATATAGCTTCTAATTTTTCTCAGTTGCCCATGGGAAAGTGTAAACAGTGGTTGACTAAAGCTTTTCTCCACTGAGTACATTTTATGCTGTTTTGTCTGTGCAGTGCTGTTCCAAAGTGATTACACTTCCCAAAGAGGGTCATCCCAGGGCTGGAGGGTTAGTGATGGATGGAAACATGGCACGGTGGCTCTTGCATATGTCTGGGTATGCAAAGCAGGTAGATAGGCAAGGCTGCTGTGTGCTCTGACTTCCACCCGGGAGATACAAGCAACTGTCACTGCCTTTAAAATTGCATCATGAGACCTGCAGCTGACCCAGAGGAAGAGGAATGTAGGTGAGGCTTGAAACTGTCCCTCACGCTTCATCATTTCGGATGAGCGCCTCTTAGCCACAATCAAAGCCCAGAAGCAGAGAGATAAGTCTGCAGGACCAGAACTCTTGCTGTTCTTCTTTGCTCTCTTGGCTTATTGAATTTCTAGATAGGGGTTTTTTTAGTTTTTCCTGCCTGAAGTAGAATGTCATTTCAGAACATTAGAAATAATTTTGCTTTCTCTGGTACCTAACTATGAGATACTCTGCTGTTTTCTGTGTTAAAGGAGAGTATGGTAATTAGGTAGTTCCTAGTATGCCTTTGCATTAAATGTATTTGTTAACACAACTAAATTAAAGTCTGATTAATACATTTTGACTGTCTGGAATTCTTTTTGTGTACAATTCTTAAGTGAAAGAAGGTAAGTTGTTAGTGACAAGTACCTTGCTGGGCCACAGGAAAAAGAGATTTGAACATATAATTTAATGAAGTTTATTTCAGATGCCCCAAAAAGGTTCAAAACTGCCCTGTGTGTGTAAGGAGCAGGTCTCAGACCCACAGATTCCCAGGACATCCTCATGTATGCCCTCCCACACTGCTGAATAGCTGGATAGTCTTCCTCTACAGCTGCACACTAACCTTCCCCAGGAGAAGGAGAAGCAGCACGTTTTCCCTGTGCACATGGTCAGTGAGTGTGGAAGGAAGGCTGTGCTGGGGGGGACAGGCACAGGTAGGGTTGGTCAGGTGGGGAGAACGTCCAGTGTTGCCACCATGAGCTGATCACTGGACACAGAGGAGAACAGGCCTGGGAAGGCACTGAAGGGAGGCTGTGTTGGTCTGGAAGGGAGTACCTCAGGAAAAGGATGTCTGCAGACTACAAAGTGTGAGCACAGCCATCCCCATGGACACCTGCACGTTTTCTCCTGCTAGCCCTCTGCCGTTATTGCCATACTGCACCTGCATTGCACCATAGGGCCTGGAGAGCTGGAGAATGTTACAGTAGTCACAGACCTGGACTTCTAAAGGAGGGTTTTGCTGAGCACTTGCCAGTTATAGTAAAAGAACAGAGAGTTTGAAATGAAACGTGCTGAAAACATGGGATAATCACCAAAAATGGGCATTTAGGTTACGTGGGAATCAGCCTATGGTTCAGAGTCATCAGAAAGGGCAGGGAGAAAGGGCTTTTATATACTTCAAATCAAAACTTAACAAAACCCTGGAAACCCTGTTTGACAAGACCATTTATGCAAACCCATTTCTGTATTACGTAGGCTAGCTGGCTGCCCAGGAGAAAACACTGCTTTTGAAATTCATAGCAGTGATGTAGAGTAAGATTGAGTATAATCATTTTCTGTTTTTCTGTTCAGAGTTACCCTAAAAATAGTTCATCTTTCTTCCTTGTAAAAACAGTTTATTGCTAGTTACTCAAAGATGACGTGATTGTTGTTCTGATCTGATTAGTGTTCTGCCATTTGTACTGCACCAAGAAAGGGCACACAGATTATACTCTACAGCAACAGCAAAATGACTTTCTGAGATGAAGCAGAAAATCATAGTAACTGTTATAAAAAAAAAAAATTGGAAACACTCAAGTGCTATTTTTAGCTTTTTATACAAGTGGACATAAAATAAATGCAGCTTTAATGGATTCTGTTCATTGGCTTTTCCACCTAACTCATTATTTGATGGGAGCTTTCAAAAATCTTTGAATTTCATGATTTTATCTTTACTTTCTAACTTACAACAAAAAACTTGTTTCTGGTTTTGTTACTTTGTTATTATTAATAGCCTAGCTGGTTAACTACTAAGATTAAACATACCATATGGAAAAATACCTGCCTTTCCCTTGTGAAGGTCCAAATAAACCAAAAAAGTGCATAGCTAAATCTGGGGCTCCAGCACTTACCACATTTCTTCCAGCTGGAACACTGATCTGAACAGTCACTCTTGAGCAGCATCTTACTTGGTTTCAAAAGGCTTCTCCTTATCTTTCCCCAGAGCTGGATGAGGAAGTATTCCAGCTATGCAACTACTATAGTATTCTGCAGCATTGCAGGATTTATTTAGTCATGTTGACTTCATCTGTCCCTAGATCTTCCCATCTAGAGGAAAGTTCCACATGGATCTAGGAGATGAAATAGTTACAGGCATCAGAAACAGGCACAAGAAAACAGTTCATCTACTGTGTTATGTGACCAGCCATTTTACCATCTGGATATCAGATCGTTTTGTTTATATTAGTGGTACTATTTTACTTCCATTTGAACTATAACAAATAAAATGAATGTTCTGAGACTTCCTTAAGTAACCCAAGTCTAGGATTACTTGTTTATCTTTCCTCACATGGATATTCCTATGAATGAAGTCATATGCATATAGTTGCCCACAACCATAGAAGTTAGAACCTGCTATTGTATTATTTTGTTTAAATACCCTGATTTCCAGAGCTTTCTTGGTAAGACTTTCCTACAATATGATGCCACTCACTGTCATAAACACAATAGAGCAGAAGTATTTAGCAACCATTCAGTGCCTAGAAAATGTCCTCACAATGAGAATGTTCTGACTAATAGTATGGTACCCAATAAGCATCTGAAATCTGTTCTCCAAGTGACTTGCTGGTTCAGGAACTGGAAATGAAGTGCAGAGCTGCTTCAATCACTATTTCATGTCTGGCCCAGATGAGCAGCAAGGGAGAGCTCACTGCTAACTACCTGGTGGCTGTCCTCAGCCAGTGATCTATGCAGAGCTATTTGGCACTATTAGCCCAATTCCTAAATCACCACTCCAGCAGTGTTTGCTGAGCCTGGAGCCAGCTTCCACATGGAGGCAGACAGATGTATGGCCGAAAGAGCATGGAGACTGAAGTGCTGTCACCCAAAAGGTGTCCCCTTGGGAGAAAAGTCATGGCACATTGACACAGTGGAGTGTGGGAAGCTGTTACTCGGTCATCTTGTCAGTGGATGAGGAGAGCACTGATGCTTGCAGATCTGGTTTCTCTCATTGACCCTGTATTTGCTCAGTCTTCAGTGAAAAAAAAAAAAAAAAAGAGAGATTCAATCTGAACCTGTGCCCTGTGTTATCATTTTTAGTGCTGAAGGAATGCTGTTAACTCTTTGGCTGCCTTTCTCTATTGCAATTTGGAGTGGAAACAATCGAAATTTTCATGGACATGCCAGTGTTCCAGTGAGGAAGTGTTACACCAATCAACAATTTTATCACAAGGTACCACCTGTCTGGGCAACACCCAATTGGGTAGTTGTTTTTTAACAATCAGAATTTGACCTATTTCCAGCTTGTTTAAAGAGTTCTTTAAATTCTCAGCATGAATTTAAAACAGGTCCTCCAAATTCTCAGCGTCTCCATTTCTGCAGCGTCCGTTCAGCAGCAGTCTCCAGACTCCCAGGGACTCCCCATTTGCTTCCAAGGTCACTGGGTGAAAAGGGTATTTTTCACTGACTTCCCTGACTGCAGCTTACAGACTAAAAACCACTGTGAGCCACTGCGCCGTGGTGATGTCAGACTCAGTGAGGAGCTCTGGTGTCTGGGGGTGGGGGGCAAACATATTCCAAATCATCAACAGGAACTGTGAGACAAATCCTGCTGTCCTTACTTTCACAAAACCCTCGCTGACTTCAGTGGGAGTTTTGCCAAAATAAGGTCTGCTGGATTTAGCTCTGTATTCTTCCCCCTGAGAGAACAAGCAGGAATTAAAGGGCCAGCACCAGATTTATAAGGCAGGGAATAAAAAAGAACTGCAGTTATCTAAAATAACAACTTTCATCCAACCCAAATCAATGTTCCATTAGACACATTCAAATTTATGATAAAAATTAAATGTTTGTGGAACTTTTTCTCAGCACAAACAATCAAAACACTCAAGTCCCTAGCAATATGTTTTGATTTCTATCGACGAGAGGCTGTCTTGCACAAATCTAGTGCTGAAGTATTTATAGTGTTTGTCAGTAAAATACAACTTTACATATTACCTTGTGTAAAGGCATTATTGGTTTTTATAAAAAATATATTTTTACTGGGTTTTTTTGCCTTTCTATTCCTCATAGTTTTGAAAAAAGTATATTTTTGCAAATTGGGATACACACAGTGAGCATTTATGAATGCCAAGAAATAAAGTCCTCTTCCTACAGATGGATCTACTCAAGCCAATGTCTGTTAGACTGTTTCAGTTCAGACTGTCATTACTGAATAACTTGTCATTTTTAAGTTTCTAAATTTTACTGCAACTGCTCAAGTTTAAAAAACTTTCATTTATAAAATAAGCACTTAATTAGGTCCACTCTTGAAATAGGATAAAGCCAAATCCTGAACATTTTGTTAATTCCAGAAAAAATGCAGTTGATAGGAGTATGGAAAATGGGATCTTACCACTTTTCAGAAGATAAATTCCTTTGTCTCCATTTCTTTTCTTTGGAATGGAACAGAAAATATGCCTGGAACTTAGGGAGCAACAACAAGAAAACCATAAAGATATACATCATGTATAAATTATAACCATGTAAGGGAAATAATGAAGCAATTAATCACACAATTTCTTCTTTATAAATTTTGCAACTGCTTCATACTGAAGAAAATGCCACAAAAATATTGATTAAAATTTTCGCAAACTAAAATAAAATCTGTGGATTTCTAATGTTGTGTTGTTTGGGGTATTTTTTGTGTTTGTTTGTTTTTTTTTCTTGCTTGTTTGTTTTTTACTGACTTATTGTTTTTTTAAAAAGCATTTGAAATTCTAGGATTATAAAATATGAAATATTAAGCATTTTACTTGGTTTACACTATTGCAGCTTTTTTTTGGCAAATAATCTAGTGTTTAAGAATATCTTTACTGTTATCACAGAAATCTCAGAGCCACTAGTGAGGAATTACCAAAACCAAAAAGGGCAGATTAATTGGGGATTCTAAAAATTTAAAATCAAAAATTAAAAATCACATGAAAATGATGCATTTTGCTTATCAATTGCTATGTGAATGATGCATTGCTTCAAGGCTGCGGCATTCAAAAAACTTTGAGTATTTATAAAACATTGTATCCATCTCCCTTATTCTGTGCTTTAAAGCTTGCCATGTTTTTATAGCTTATTAAAAAGAAAGCAGAACTGCAGCAGAACATTGAAAGTCACCCACAGACAACCTGTTCCACTAATATTTTACATTCACGTTGCATCTTTTGTTCTAAAGGATTTCTCTACTTCGTTTTCATTTTATGGAGGTGGATCAGACAGCTCAGGTATCTGCATGAGTGAGCCAGAGAACAGTGAGAGATCTAGTCAATGTTCAGCAGACAGTCATGAAAACTGGGCATTTATTACCTCATAGGCAATGACAACACCATCTCAAAATGGAGCCTTCTTAGGAAAATATCTCCCACAGCTAGTAACTAGAAAGCAATCTGAATTCTTCTAACAAAGAGGTGGAGCCCAGCATACTGCACAGTGCGTTGTTATCGTTGTGCTTACTATTCCTTCAAAACAATTTATTTACTGCCCTGTACTTCAGCCATTTGTATGTGAAATACATCACTTTAGAATCTGGATACACTGAAGGTTCTTTGCTGCTTGTTGATTTAATTGAACGAAGTGAAGGTTGATCGTAAAATATGAGGAGAGGGAAAGAAAGGACTCATATACTGGAAAAAGCACTATAAATATTTTTCTAGGATCATTAACACAACCTTGTAACACTTCACTCCATGTAGCGGAAAGAATTATACAATCCTTTTCTGAAATGTCTGAGAAGTGTTTACAGTTCCATCCCAAATGAATGTGGCTTTTTTAAAATGTAAAGGAAACATCCCATAACTCTTAATTCTGTTATCAAAGTTATTTTCAACCTTTGAAGGGATTCACTTGCTAGTGACTTGGCAGCGTCAAACAAATGTTTGACTTTTATTCTGACACTTCTTAAAGAATTTGATTGAAACTATATATGTCTAGATAACACCCAACAAAGTGCCCCTCTTGCGTTTGTTTCAAGATATTTTTGGAAACAACAGAGGCGACCTTGGATGGAGCTGCTTTTCCAATTTAGGACTTCATTTGGACTAACAGAGTAAAATTATACTCCTCAATCCTTTTGTGTCCCCACAAATAAGAATTTTATTTTATGCTATTGTAGAATTGTTTTTCTGTACCTTCTTGGCAGTGTCAATCTGTTTAGGATAAGAATTATTTTAGGTTATCAAGTTACTTTCCAATGTACTTATACATATTTCTCTGATGTATCACGTGTCCCTTAAAAATACTGTGTAATCTAAATGAATAGTGGTCCTTTATGTAATGCCTTTGCTGCTTTAGAACCAGTGTTAATAAAAAAGCATTAGCCTTTGTCTTTGCTTATAGACATGAAGAACCTGATTTCAAGCCAGAGCTCACACAGACTTGATGTAAAGTCTAAATGAGGAGCGTGGTAATGCTGGCGAATGCCCTGTGATGGGGCTGCCACCTGTCCAGATCACAGCAGAAAGATTGTTTATCAAGCTTCAAGTTTAAAAGCCAAGGTTAGGAGCCAGGTTCTCTGGACATCGAGAGTGGGGTGATTGTTTTCTTCTGTCTTCAGTTTGCCAGCTGGGCAATTGTGTCGGTAACATTTTATTACTTCTAATCACTTAAGTTTTAAATAGTTTACACTTAATTTTCCATATAATCAATATATTGCAATTTATTTGTATCATTCTCTGTTATAGGTGTACTGCACTCCGTGACAAAATGGAATTAGGTTGTTGCAATAATGCAGTTTCACTACTATGAATAAACCCAAACTGACAGAGTACAGTATTCTTGTCATTTATCCTGTACAATATTTCCTCTCTTCAATAATAATGTTGTCTGGTGTTACCTAATGATCAAATACAGAGTATAATATAGAAACTAAATCTAAGCATGCCAGTGGAATGTATTTGACATAAGTGGTATATGCAAATGTAGATGTAAATACATTACTCAGGAGTATATTGTTTATATTCATTTGATCACACTTGGGGTCAATGCATATTTTTGTAGCTCTATTATATACTTACTGTGACTGATGGCTCAAGTTCTAACTCTAGAATATCCAGTTCCCTGATTTTATGGCATTGTCATGTAAAGTATTTGTGAACAGCTTAAGAGAAGCAGCTCTGATCCTGTGAACCTGCATGTCTGTGAGTATGACTGCATTAGCATATGCACAAATCAGGTGAAAATAAACTATTTGGTATAACTTTTATCTCAGAATTTCGAAGTAATTTACAGACAACTCTTAGTAAAGTCTGTTGGCCATACTGTCAGATAAACAAGTTGCTATTTGCATTATTTTCTATACAACCAAATTATAGTATGGAACAAAACAGAAGCAAAACTAGAAATCTACTCCTTGTGTCTGGGCTGTGGTCTCAGGGCATGCCCAGGATTCCGAACCTGCTCTTCCCCCCAAAAACCTCCTGAGTCTCATCCTAACCATGGTTGTTCAGATCCCTGGACCCTCATCCTAGCCTGAGGTTTGGCTTATTTGAACGTGATACAGCAAATGTCACGAAATTTCCCAGTGCTGTAGTCAGTGCCCTTGCTTTGAGTATCCTCATCTGACCCCTGCCGCTCTCTAAAAAGTAATTCAGAAGTAAAATGTCTGTACATTTGCAATATGATTATTCATTGAAAGGTGTAATGGAAAAGCTGTAACAAATACAGATAAACAAATATCATACAGAGAAATGTAAAGCTATTTCCTGAAGGAGTTCTTAATCAAATTATAACGAGGAATTTCAAATGCAAAAAGCACCACAAGTACCTTCAGTAATTTAATGGAGTCAACAAAACTAAATGTGAGGTTTTCTCTTACACTGAGACCTTTTTATTATCCTGGAGAGATAAGGATCAGGAGCAGCAGTCCCAGCCAGAAGGGCTGTGCAGGCAGGCGTGCAAGGGAGAGGAGGGCTCTCGGTTATCAGCCCAGCACTCTGGGGCAGCTCTTTCTCCATGTCCCTGTTCTGTTCACTTTTTTCCATTTTTTACAAGAGTCTGCTTTGTGCTGTAGCTGAAACACATTGATTATATAACCTAGACCAGAAATAACAGGAAATTCTATTTTTTCTTCAACATCCAGAGGAAATTAAGAGATTCTTAATATTATCCGATGTTTTTTTTTTCAAAAAAATGTAAAGATGTGAAAGCACTCCAAGAGAAAAACTGGCTGGCTTAGAATGTGGTAAGGGACAAGAGAGTTTGTGCTTCTGGTTTATTGCCCCAGGCAGCTGTGGTCAAAGCTGCTGCTTCTGTTTGTCTGGTTTGCTCCTCAGTGCACTTGCTGGAATGGGCTGGAATTAGACCTCAAATAGAAAGGCAGCAGATTTATCACCAGAGTACTAAATTTTGCTTTTATAGGTGGGAACAAATCCAGGGTAACCTCAGTTAATGAATAACCCAGTCAATAGTGATAGCTCCTGTTTAGTCTGATAAATTTGGCCTTAAACAAAACCAATGTTTGTTGATACAAGCATATACCACAAGGGAATAAAACCATTTTCCCCACGAAAAATTTCAATCTCAACAGAACAAAAAATTTACATGTTCATATTGTTTCTTGAAAAAAACTGAAAAATCATGTTTAAAACCCAACTCTTTAGGGCCAAGTTAAAATTTTCAAAAGAAAATGTACACTTTTTGAAAAACAGACCAAAAAATGGTTCTTTAGTTAATACAAAAAAAAAACCAAGCCAACAACTCATATAGCTTTGACAGAAACGTTCTCCTTACTTACAAGCTGTACAGCCTGTTACTGTGTAGTTCCATTAGGGTCAGATGAACTCTTCCCAGCAGGCTCAGCAATGCTTGCACTGTTATATTCTCCACAGAAAGGCACAGATACTGGAGTTTCATAATAAAGGAAGTTTTCTTTGACACAGCAGCTGTATCGGAGCCAATTTTACCTGCAAATACACAGTGCTGATGCAACTTATCTTTGTTTGAAACAACTTATGTGGGTATATGCAGTTTTTATAAAAGGCCATTCAACAAATAGAGTGGTTTGCAATGTTATTGCTTCAGTGATGCATAAATATTGAACATCTAAAAACATCGTTAGCTAATTAAGTTGGGAGTGATTATTGATTATTGGTCGAAGATAAAGCACACAGGAAGTAAGCATGGATCAAGCCTGACCTCTTACTGCACATACTATGGTTGCTCCCTGAATACAGTGAGGATGTAGGTTTCCAGGAGATTAAATCCAGCTATAATTTGCACCTGGAATCTAAAAGAAGGCCAAAACCAAAATTAGATGGAGCTTCTTAAATTGCAGGGTGCTGCATTGACTGTATGGAACTTATGCCAAAGCTTCTTCAAAAACAAAATCCCTCCAGTAAAATACCAGTGAGAACTCTGCTTTTAATCAAAATCATCACTTGGTATACAGTAATGCACTCTGTACAATTTATCTTTTCAAGGCAGACACAGTAAAACAAAATTCACACAATGCTGTTTGAAAAGAGAAACCACAGGTTCATGCACTCCACACCAGAGCCAGCAGTCTTCCCAGCCAACCTGCCCAAAGCAGAGCCCCCAAACAGCATGTTCAACAGAAAAGATTTTCCCACAGGGCTGCTGTCTCATATCCATTACTGCACTAAAGGCAAAAAAAAATCAGTCCCCACATCCGTGTTCCTCCAGCTCTTACCACCTTGTGCTACATCAGCAAACTGCTTGTCTGACTGATTTCATGTCAAGAGTTTTGGAGAACTAACCCATCTGAAAGCCCTGCTTCAAGGCTTGTTTGCAGCCACACACTGGACACACAAGTCCACAAATGTGGTGTCTGTAAGATACTGTATGCAGGCTCATGCTGTTTACATAATTAAAAATAAAATAATTATTTTAAGTGATGTTAACAAGCTAGAAAGGTCTAGACTAAGATGAGTGGGCTAGTTAGAGAACATGAACTAAGATCACAGGCAGAGCACACTCACTCCCACTTACAGTGCTTGTGGAGCAAAACAGCTGTAAAGAGACCCCAGACTGCCCAGGCAGAATGCCTGTGAAAGACAGCAGCTCTGCATTCAAGAGCATCCCATCCCAGATGACTTAAAAATTCTACATTAGTATATTCATTGAGGGATTACACTAGTGCACAGTGACACATGTTATTGAACAGTTAGGAGGAACCAACTGGTGGCCTAAGGGGTGGGACTGCCCTGCTCTGTGGTACCATAGTCTAAACCAGCTTGCAATTATTGTGGAAATGTTTTATCAGATGTGCTGGCACAACTCTGTGGGGCTGCACGGTCAGGCTTATCACAGTCTCTTGGTGAAAGATGATTATTAACTCACTTACTCAGTTTATAGCCACAGATAATTGGCAAAAAGCACAACTGAAAGGGTAGAGAGCAACAGGCAAGGAGCTGGGGGCAGGTGGGAAGGGACACAGAGAACAAGGGTCTGGAGCTTCCTGAACTGCCTTGCTGTCAAAGAAACTGTTCTGCAGAACTGCACCTCTGGCTGCAGTTCCTACTGTCCTCAATGTGCTTCAGTGATCAGCTTAAGACAGTCTGATGACAAAATAGAAAAACAGCAACTGTTTTATTAAAAAGCTCATAAGCAAAGGTGAAAACTCCCCTTCATCAAAACCTGCTTCCCTAACAGGATGTTGAATGATCACAGAGTTAAATAACCAAAACCAGGGCAGAAACATTTTATCATTTAAGAATTGCTGACCAGGCGAGCTGGGTTGGAAGGCAGGAAATTAATACTCATAACTTCTGATGAGCTTTGTCAGAGGTGTCATGCTCCTCTCCTTTGTGTGTCTTAAAAAATGAAATACAAAGATGCAGAATGATCACCTGGGCTTTTGACTTTCCAGGGAATGCTTCTCCCTCCATAACACATTGTCCTCCCCCCACAGAACGTACGCATCTGTTAAACTAGAACATAAAGTTCTGGAAATCTGTCTGCCTAGATGATGGTATAAATCAGCCTAGGTCGCTTTCCTGATGTAATGTCTTGGACAGATCTCTTCTGATTTCCCAAACAGGATTTTGGAACAACCAAAGAGAAAATAGACTGTCCTAATTAGTCATTAATTACATTGAGCCTTGCTTGTTGTAAGGCAGGACTTCATGACTTTTATTGAGCACTACATTAATGCCCAGACACATTGTACATGCTCTGTAAGGCTTATAGTTAACATGATGTAAAATACAGTAATGGGGAGATTATAAAAATGCTTATGCAAGAAACTGTGGAAAACTCCCAAATCCAGTCAAGGGTTATTATGTAAATCAAATAGACAGCATTTTTCAATCTCTTAAGCAATGCAAATATAAAATAGGTAATAAACCCTACATCATCATGTCCCTTGTTTATGGACAGCTTAAGGTCTGAGCACATGAATGACTATAGACTATGACAGCCTGTTTTGGAAATGCCTTTGCAAAATTAAGAGAGATATGTTGCAAAGGAAACATTTGTAGCAGTATTTTTCTGAATAAATGCTTTCATCCTGAGCTTTATTAAAAATATACATCACTAATACAAATCTAATAATCACATAGAGAACTGCCATCAATTCATGTAATAGCATTAAGATATGCATGAAAAATGTCTTATCAGATCAAAGTGTCTCCTCATAGAAAATGTTAGACTCTCCTTATGATTAATAGGATGGTAATTATTAGGGGAATGATTCACTCATGCTATAATCCCTATGAACTGAATGAACTAACCTCTTTTGGGTCAACTGAGTCACACCTTGCTAGGAGAAAAGAGTCCGACCCAAATAATCCATAATTAGATCATCAGCTGCTAACACTATTGATCTCCTGAGATTTGGGGTGGCCTGAGCTGCCCTCGTTCTCCAGCTGCAACCCAGAGAACAGACTTCATTCCTGAAAGAAAAGAGAAATTTTTACAAGGTATGTGCAATACTAAAATAATGATGCTGCGTATCCATCTTCTTGGAAGTATCTTTGTTCATTGCTGTTGATGTAATCAGAAATCAGATTATGACCTTATGAAGGAGAAGAGGCAATTATGTTATTGCTTATATACCTGGGGGCTGCTTGCTGCCTTTTATTGTACCTTGCAGGAAAAATCAGGTGCTGTTCAAATAGACGTAAGTTCTTAATATCAGGCTCAATCTGCCAAAATCATGACACAAAAGTTCATCTCTGAAGACATTCTTCACACAAATCAGTTTTTAGGAAGCCAAAAAAATGGATCAATATTGAAGTTTAAATGAATTAATTTCTGTATTATTCTCATGTATTGGTTATTTAATGTCTGTTGCCCTTTAAGAACATGATATTCTTGGAATAATTCAATTTGGTTCACTCTGTTTCTCATGCTACTTATCCAGTAGTCAGTGCACAAACATAGTGGGTTATATGTGGCTTTGAAATTTCACAATGATAGCTCTTCAAGTAAAAAGAAACATTTCCATTTTAGTAGCTTATGATGTAATTAAATTAAAAATGTTACATGCAAATTATTTGGAATACCTTATTCACAGCACAGCTCTGCTGACTATTAAATCCATTTAAAAAGGAAAACCTTATTGGTAACAGGTATAAATAAAATTCACTCCTGTCCAAAAGCCTCTACACTAAATCCTTCCAAGCACTGACATGCTGAGGCTCCCAGGATCCTTCAGAAAGATCAGGAGGCCCTCACACTTCTTCTTTTTTCCTCATTTCTATGGCATATGTTGTATCAGAAATCACAGCTAAAAGAAATTTCATGCTCAAAATTGAAATCTTTTCTCACATTTAACTCAGCCAAAATTCCTGTGGTGGCAGAATTAAATATGGGTTTGTTCTCAAATGGTAAGAATGCTACAATATGGAACAATTAGCATATTTTTAATTCTTAACAACAAAGACTGTTACTTTCTCAGAACATTTATAATCATCTTAAAGAGTCATCAGTAGCTGTCAGATAAGTCCATTGTCTCTGCCCAGAATTTTTTATGAATCTTTGAGAGGAACTTGCGTATGTACTGATGTAGAAGAAATAATTAATCCCTTTTTTTTTGTAAAATGCAATGAGTATAGCAGATGGGAAGTGATGTTCACTTACGAACACTTCCATGTGAGCAGCACCTTAACCTCAGCTGAGGCTCTTTCTCCCATGACAGACAGAAAGGTGGACTGCTACCTTAGGGCCAGATCAAGCACCTCATCCAAAAATTAAATTCCAGATCGGTCAGACTCGGCCTGAGGAGAGAACAATTTTTGTGACTTCATTGTCTTTGTCTTCTACCAATATTTTTCTTTTCTTGCAGCAAAAATATGCCTAGAGGAAAAGATCTGGCTGCATGTAACATTTTTCTGTTGAGGCATTTGTTTATGTATCCTATGTAGAGGTGTAGTTTTACAAAATGCCTTCTGCATGCAGGAAGAACTTCCCTCTGAACAGAGTCTCCACCTGAGCACCAGGGAAAGAAAGAAATCTGTAGCTGATGACATTTCAAGGGCAAGGAAAACAGCAGTTCAGGGAAGAATTATCTGATTTGGTTCGTGTTTATTTTTACTTATATCTAGCAATCTGCTCTCCAACAGAGGATGCTTATTTGCAGAAGAGGAGACTGTCTCCTTTCTGGAGTGATGCCTGATCTGCAGAGAAGGTGCCACTAAGGACAAGAGGTATGTCTTAAGCATGTAAGCTAATGTAATAGGTGCATAGTGTTGTAAAAGCCACTGCATGTGTCATATATGTTAATTAGTTAAGGATAAATTCTTCATTTCTTCCCATCATGCTTCTCACCTACTAGGTAACATAGACTAAACTTGCCTTTCACTACCTTTTCAGGAGTACATATTCCAAAGTAAAATATTCCACATGTGGAATTCTAGAATTAATTATTCCCAAATAACTTCTGTAGGGAAGCTCCAGGGTAGAGCACAGTTAATTTATTTCACACATGCTTACTGCCAAGTTAGAGAGCTTTACAATTTCACAAGAAATCTTTTCCTTTCAGGAACTGTTTGGAGAAACTTTTCCAATCCTAATAACCTGTAATGAAGGTCTGAACAACTCCAGGTTGCAAACTGAAGTAAAACAGATTGTAGCAGACGGGTGAATAGGTTAAGCAGCAGAAAAGAACAGTTACTTTTTGCTGCAACTGAATCACTAAGAAAAATGCAAATGGGAAAAATCAGCTTAAGGCTCAACCCTTACTTTTAGGTTATTTCTACTGTAGTGATTTTGTCTTGCTAAGTCTTTCATGTAAAGCATTAAATAATGTCAAGTTACTGGTGTGCCAGCTATGGTATCCAGTAGTTACTGAATATAAATCTGAGTGTTTGCATTCTCCAAGTCTTTGCCTCAGTAATATCTTTAAACATAATAGTCTCTGCCTGTTGGCTTGTTTTCTCATGGGGAGGGTGACAGAACATTTTGTGTTCTCTTATCTTCAATAGCAATGAAACAGGAGGAGCTCCACAATGCGAAACCAAATCTACTGCTATTAATACAACATCCCAGACACAGAGAAGAGATATGTTTATTTACCAAAGCTAGAGATGCCTCTCTCTGACCTTTCCAGAGCTTGTGTGCTTTAGCTGGGAATAGATTCCTCAGAACTGGGTGCTCTTTTTAAAAATATACAGTAAAAACTATACCCACACACCCCTAACAGAGAGCCCAGGCTGTAGCCCAAACTGCATGAACTGACAGGCAGCTTTGAATAGTTAGAATAAGTCTAAGCAGGGCACAGTCCATCCTCAGTTCTGATTACTCTGCTAGGGCACAGAGATGTCAGCTTTCCAAAGCCCACTCACCCTTCTTACTGCCACTCAGTGACACATTTAGCTGGCTATAACCATACATGGGCCCACTTTCTGAGACCTAACATCTGTCTGCAGCCTAAGAAACCTGTCAGTACAGATCTTTGTCTTCCTTGTGTAATGAAAAAGTACTTCAGACTGTAAGGTATTTGGTTTAAAAAACCCACAATGACACAGAAATTGTCCTCTTCTGGAATTCACCCTGCTTTACCTGTGCTTTAAAGCAGTGAGAATCATTGCATTCACAAATCAAGATTTGTTTAACTGTATTTTTCACAGTTTGTTGTAGTTAGTGACCTGTCTCTACAACTTAAAATAGCATCTGCAAGAGTTAAATCTTCCATTAGCTTTATGGATTCGAGCTGGTTTAACCTCATCTGGACTCCCAATCCATTTTGGTATGCTGGTACATCTCTAGTATAGGAAGAGCCTCAGAGGGCTTCAAGGCTAGCTCTGGTGATCCTTGTCACCAATTTTAAATTTAAATTCCCTAGATTCTACTTGCCAGAAGCAGCTGCCCACCAACACAGCTAGCAAAAATGAGTGTGGGCTGGCTCTTCAGCTATCTAGTTCTCCAGCTCGGCATATTAGTTCAAATCACCACTGACTGTGGTACCTGCTCCATGGTTGATTGATATTTTAGTCTAAACAGACTATTAATGAATTGCAGAAGCAGACTTGGGATTAGGAACTGGGAACCATGCAAGGAACTGGCCCTACATGTCCTGATTCCAGAGCAATAATCAGTAAACAATATATGAAAGGAAAATAATAGCTATGCCATCTCCTCCTCCAGCTGAGTTACAAGAGAAGGCAGTACACAGTCCTTGGAAGACTCAGGGTCCTGTAGTCTGACAATACCAATCACCTGTAGAATTAGAAATAAAAGCCAAGAGTCAAAATAACTGTCTTTTCTCTATAACCATCGGGCAGTATTATCTATAAATAAATCTTCCACGTATTATTCTCAACCCTACAGCAGCTTGGAAGGCCAAAAAACTGTCTTTCATTACTCTAGAAACTACTTCACAGTTTTGGTTTAGCAGTGATGCATCCCTTCATGCTCTGACCAACTTCACACTTCATTTTTTATCCAAATCTAAGTAACAGGCTTTGGGGACCTTGCCTGTGTTCCTTCCTACTCAAGTCTGTTCCCATCTGCCTGATCCCCTCAGTGACTTTATAATACTTCTTTTGTGTCACCAGAGCTACTGCTGCCTCCCAGTCAAACTTCCCACACTGGTCTCTAAAACTGCACTCTCTGCTTTTGCATGTTTGGTTTCTGTATCTGCAAGTGCATGAATAAGGGCTTGTTTGTATGCACAAAATTTACTATGACCATTTTTACAATTTGGGTTCAGGCAGAGAACTCTGTACACGTGGCAAAGCTTTGTCTCCACGCCAAAAAGCATCTGATCCCAGTAATCAGAGGAAGGTTTTGTGAGGAACCTGTGGAAAGAGGTCCCTCACCCTGCCTGCTTCACAGCTGGGCTTTCTCCCTGGCAGCTGAGACCGGTGATGTGAGAGGTTAGTGGGCAGTGGGAGCAGATTCCTGTGGGGCTTCACCAGCCAAACTCCTATCTAGCAAAAGGTTGCTACAGCAACTCTGAGCCTCCCGAGATACAGAATTATTGCAGTGGCTGCTCAAATGCCTCCCTACTGCTCTGAGACAGGATAAGGAAAAGCCTTCCCTTAGATGCAGACTGCCACACATCAGCACCAGGTTTCCTGAACTTGCTCAGGAAGTGAGGGCTACTTTACCCCCAAAGCAAGAGGCAGTTCCTCATTTGCACCTAATGCAAGCACAGAAGCAATAAACCTAAACACCACACAACTAGGACTACAGTTCCCACACTTTCTTCCCATGGAGACAGTAAAAGAAAAAACAAATCACATGAAAAAAGTTAATATAATACTGAGTGGGCTGAACAGAATATAGAAACCCGTCCAAAGCCAAAACATGTATTTTCCAGACAAGAGTTTGTGGTTTTCAAAAATCACATAGATACGAAAAAACATAAAGCAAAACAGGACAAAACCCCCTCATAGCTCCTCAACGACTGTCCAGTAGTTTTTTGGCTGCCTCCAGCATGTGCTTGTTTTCCTCTGGCATTTGTCCCACTCACAGGTCATTCAGTCCACTCGACTATGTAATAAATACCAGACAGAGATGATGCTTTAGACAGAATGGGAACACTTGTGACCTGAACAGGTCCTGAACCTAGAATAGGGTGGACTGAGGATAACCAGGGCATAGAAACAGCAAATACCAGTGTACACCATCAGTGGAAAAACTTTCTCAGAACTGCTCCCATTTCCCTCCTTCTCACTTTTCAGCAACCCAGTTTGCTATGGAGCCTAAGATGAAAACAGCAGAATCAATTATCCAAAGTAGTACCCGTGCTTACTTGAAATAACAGGATGACTTTTAAAATTGTTTCTTTAAAAAACAAGTCACAATTTTGTACTGCTACTCAGTTTAAAACCAAGCATTGCAGTTTGGCTGCAATGAAAAAAAACAGATTCCTCTGGGTATAAATCCAACAGAATCAATGCAGGTACCTCCTGGATGAATTTGGCTCATCATGCCTTGAGCATCCTTTGGGATTGTTCAATCAAAATATTGCACTAATCCAATCTCAGCCAAATGCTGTAATGTTGGTGTCAGCATGTGGCATTTAAGATTTTTTGACATAAGCTTGGTATCTTGTTAATAGAGTATTTCATTGGTTTCTTACCTTCTGCCCGGTCTATGAGTTTTTGGATTAACTGAAAAGCTTGAGGACAAATGGTGCTTTCAGTATGTAAAAATATCTTGCTCGAGTCAGAGAAAAGATTTTTTTTTACTTCTCTCAGTTTAGTGTCTACTGTGAAGATGATTCTCAGAGAACAAGAAAAGCATATAATGTTTAAAACAAAACATTTGTTAACTAAGGATTTCCTGGATCTTTCTGCTTTCTTATTTATACTGTGTCCTGGACCTTGTGAAATCACTGTTTAACTTCCACTATTATTTATGGAAGCCAGCCTGTTACCATTTCCAGATCCTACAGAGAACTTTCAGTTTTCAGTTTCAGTATCAGGTGCATAGTCCTGACTTAAAAGAATCTTCTAAAAATTAAGTGCTTAACTCTCTCACACCCTGCCTGAATCTTCACAGGTAGGAACTTCTTCTACCTCTAAGCTGCCTCCTTACAGACAGGTTCTCAAGTCCTGCAAGCTCCTCTTCTGTGACAATTTAGAACTTGGGACTGTGCAGCCTTTTCAGTGCAGTAGAGGTGAATACTAGTTTTGGAGCATTTCTGTTGTGCACAGGGAGATATTTGAAATATTACTCTTTCAGTTATCAATAGAAAAGACTAACTGCCTAAGCATGGAAATAGATTTTAGGAAATGAACTATTTTTATGAGGCACTATTGATCAAAACTTTTCAATCCACAACAGAAAGAACCAGACAAGGAATAATGATTTAATACACTGGATCCAACTTCTGCACTGTCAATGTGACTACTCTGACTTGGCACCATGATGAAAAAATCAGATTAAAGTGTAACCCTCATCAGCATATGGGCCCTGGATTTCCATGCTGTAGTATTATGTGCTACCATTCACAGCAGCAGACACTAAGTGCAATGTAGTTTTAAGACATTAGCAAATCAGAAATCTACATTTCACATTCATTTTGCATGAGCAGAAATGACCATGCAAATGGTACAAGGCAGTACAGAATCAAGATGATGGTGTTTATGTGGCTGCTGTCCAAGTAAGGTTGTTAATGGTTGCACAACACAGAACATTAATGAACAGAAAAGGATGAGAGAGAGCAGTAATAAGCAACCTACTTAAAACTCTGTTTACATGCTCCCTTACCTTACAGCCCTCTTGTCTGACACCTAGAACTTTATGTCTCATGACAGAAGACACACAACATCATTGCTCAGACTTCAGCATCACACCAACATCAGTTATAGCCTCAGGAGTCTCCTAGGATGACAGATAAAAGTTTCAGTCCAATGATGACCCATCTGGATGTTAGTAGCATCGTTTTCAAATGCTTTATTGGAAACCTGGGAAAATACATCCCAAAAGTCTTTACTTAAATGAGAAAGCAATAAGACTGCAAAATCAAGAGCACGCTGAAATTAGAAAATTTCAGTGTCAGAAAAAGAAGCCAGAAATCACATAATTAGAGATTACTTTAGGGGATATACATGGAAAAACAACCTTGATTTTTTTGAAACCTGGGGAAATGCATCCCAAAAGTCTTTATTTAAATGAGAAAGTAATAAGACTGCAAAATCAAGCACATGCTGAAATTAGAAAACTTCAGTGTTAGAAAAAGAAGCCAGCAATCACGTAATTAGAGATTACTTTAGGGCATATACATGGAAAGACAACCTTTATTCTGGCATTTTCTAACTTCAGTGTGCTTGCAAATTATTCATATTTTGGCAAAGATTTTGTATATGTAAAATTTATATATTATATATAGAACTGAATTAATCACTGATATCTTTTTGCCGCATAAATAGAGTTTCCTGTTTCCATGCTAGAATGTACAGCATGAACACACTCAGAGGCCAGTTGCTGGATTTATTCACTCCTTGATAACCCAAAGCCTGAGCCTGGACGTGTTCAGCCTCTCCAAATTTCAGTCTTATCTAGCATTTTTTCTAAGCCACACAGATAATTTATCTCAGTGTCCTGAGGTGAAGCATCCAGGGGCTCTGGATTGCTCCAATTTTTTTTTTTTCTTCATCTGCCACACAATTATGAGTTGAAGCATTAAGACTGATGAACAGAAAATTTTTCTCTATTTCACTAACTTAATTTTTCAAAAATGTCTAATGCTGTACCAAGAATTTCTATATAAAAGAAATTCATTTAAAAACATTGCTTTAGCAAGAGCGTGGTAAATTTATTTCAGCGTGCACCAAGCCACATAAAGAAAGACCAACACAGTGGATCTGAAATAATCTTCACATATAATTAGAAAAGTGGAAGAAAGACTGGAGAAAGAGACCCATTAATCCATCTTCTTGTAAATCATGTAAGAATGTGACATTTTAATTTGCACTCAAACAGATTATTTCATTCTCCAGAAGCAAAAAAAGTTTCCTATAATTTTTTTTCCCATACATTTTAAAAAACCCCTTTGAGTTAATAAATTCCAAAAGAAAAAAGAACATATTTAACTTTTATTGCATTCAAATTTTGAATTACACACACGGTTCATTTTCATTCATGTCTTCTTGCTGTATGATAAATGCTCTGCAAAAGCAGCAAAACTGCTCTTTGTTACTCTGTTACTGTTCAATATCTCAAGTCCCTCTAAGTGGAAGGAAGTTTCTCTGTGTATTACGCAAACACTTCAGTCCCATTTAATTCAGTGAAAAATGAAGCACACAGAGTCAGGCCTTGAGGATCCTGTTAAGTCTGAGAGCAGAGCACAGAGCCTTCAGTATTCCATCTGCACACCCATTCCTCAGCTGCCTTCCCTCTTCCCTGAGTGTGCACACTCTCAGGGAAAAAAAAAAGTCAGGCAATGCACTAAGCATCCTCTGACATGCTTGGAGCATTTATGTGTCCACAGAGCATAGAAAACATACATTCAAGATGCCAAGAACCCTAAACATGGTAGGATCAGGAACTCCCAACTGCCTCCACTGAGAAGTTAAGGAAGGACAGTTGTGTACGTTTGCTGGTTGATACTCAGGTATCACTTCCTTATGACAACACACATTACTTAATCCACAAAGGTCAATGAATTACTCTTTAGTTTCTTCCAAATGCCTGTGCAATGAACTTTGCCATTTTAATACAGCTTTCTCAGCAAGGAACTGGTGGTGCAGGTTTGAGGCATAGAATGTCTGTCAACCTGAAAGCACCTCTCACCACAACCTATTCCTAACGCTGCCTGTATCGCTCTGGACCCCCCGGCCTAAGCAGGGACTCCTGTGGGGTGTTCCTTCACAATTCCACAGGACCTAGCACCAGCTAAGCACATAATGAGTTCAATTATCCATTTTTTTTTTTAATCCTCTTGCAATATATGTGATTAGCCAATGTGTTGAACCTTGAGATGCAAAGAGATTTAGGAAAAATGAGATATGCTGTCATCTGAAGTGTGACCGTGTTGAAGAGCAGTTTGGATGAGTAAGTTAATCAGACCTTTTGTGAGGGCTTGTAGTGACAGGATGAGGGGTAATGGCTTCAAACTGGAAGAGGGGAGTGTTAGATTAAATGTAAAGAAGTTTTTCACTCTGAAGGTGGTGTGTCACTGCAACAGGTTGCCCAGGGAGGCTGTAGATGCCCCAACACTGGATGTGTTCAAGACCAGGCTGGATGGGGCTTTGAGCAACCTGGTCTTGAACACATGGGCAGGGGGGCTGGAACTAGATGGTCTTTAAGGTCCCTTCCAACTTAAACCACTCTATGATTCTATGATTGTCAGTTTCACCACTTAAAATAAAGGACCTACAGTGGAAATATTGCAGGTCAACAGCTTGTCAAAACTGCATAAATGCACCGAGAATGGCATGAATGAACACTCTCCTAATCCTGTGAGCTAAACCACACAGCTGCTGACTCCCCCTTTCACCCCTGGGGTGCTCCACTGAAAGCAGGCGTGTCTGCTGGATGCCCCATGCTGCACAGTTTGGGGGCTATATTCTGAACCAGGGCGGATGGTTTGAATAGCACTAGAAATCTCCATGCAGAAGCAGGACAGCAGGCTTTAACTTAGCAGGTAGTGGAATGCACAAGCACAGCACAGAGACAAGACTGGGGAATTAGGCTGCTGGCAAGTAGCAGCTGAAAGCTGATTGAATACAACAGATTGAGCTTTCATACTGGGCAGATACGCAGCAGCTATTTAAATGGAGTATTAACAGTTTTGCTCTTAATTATTTCCAAACCTTCCAGCTAATGCAGACTCAGTGTGACATTTATTTTGGCCTTAATTATTTGCTGTTCCTGTATGAATCCAGTTCAAACAAAGTTGAATGGTTTGTTGAGAATTTCTGCCTATTTAAAATCATTCTTGTAAGTGCTTGGCTTCTTCCTTCAAACAGCTGTCTTGTAAGTAACTGAATATATACCCCACAAAACCATTCACTTTCTCCATTTCAAGTGGAATTTCTTTCTGAAATGACACTGCCCTGCAAGCCAACAAATGGTCATCATTCTGACCCAGTGGCAGGTGGATGGCCATGAAACTCCAGAGCTAAAAGTGGAAACTTTATGCCTTCAGGAAA
This sequence comes from Merops nubicus, assembly GCF_000691845.1. Taxonomy (NCBI): domain Eukaryota; kingdom Metazoa; phylum Chordata; class Aves; order Coraciiformes; family Meropidae; genus Merops; species Merops nubicus. The sequence goes on along the minus strand of NW_008583872.1, from coordinate 10,813 downwards.
GGGAGATTCCTATCTTGACGGTTAGCTATCATTTACTTTTTGGTCTGGGAGGATATGAGACTGTGGCATTGCTATGTATAGTACAGCTTTTTCTAGAAGTTTCTGAAAGTATACTCCTTATAAGTTTTATCTCAGATATTTACATAATCATGTGAAAGCCACAACAGCTGGTTTACACCTCAAAGTACAAACAATCGCTAATAAAAAATGTCAAACCTCTCCAAAACATCTCTGAAATAGGAGAGTGACCTTTCAAAACATGTTTCAGCAGACTTTTAATGTAGCTACTTCCAAAAGTGAGCATGTGAACTTTGGTTTCCTATCTATCTTTTCTGTACATTCCCCTAGATGCTCTCTCTGTATGAAGTACCTGGGATCTCTCATCAATACTAATCCAGTATGGATCCACGGTAGACACACAATGGTACCTGTGACAAATGGGACAGAATGTGCTATATGACATTCATTCAGCCTTTGAGAGGACAGACATATAAAGATTATAGCAGCATAAAGTAAAAAAGGTTCATGTAGACAACACAGGATCTAGTGTAAAGACTGCTGACTGGCACAAAGCCAACCCATCAAAAATCTGATACATATTTGTACTGTCACCGTGAATTTATAGCCTGAGATTTATATATTCCCTTCATTGAAAAAAAAAAAAAACTTCAATATCTGCTTTTTATTTTAACACACTGAAGAAAGGAAGAATGTTCTCTTACTATACTTAAGTGAGAATGAATTTAACTCAGCCTCTTTCCTAATCAGAATAATTTAACTGATTCCTCTTTGAGTCAAAGCAGCAAAAAGAGTAAACTGCTGGTACTGCTTCTGTTTACCATGGTCTTCAGGCTTCTCTTCTGGATGATTCAGAAGGAATTAAAATGTAGAGAAACAGTAACAAATGAGAATCTTGTGTGTGTCAGCCAGGATCAAAGGGATTAACTGCAAAGTCATGGTTCTGGGTGGTGACTGCAGTTTTCAAGCAAAACTTGCAAATGTATTGGAAATAAGGGATGTCATCAAGAAGCTGGACATGGCCTTTAGCAACCGTTCAGATATATCCCTAGTTGAGACAGAAGAAACATAGAAGCAGTAAGAGCTGTTAATGGCTCCAGCACATTGTATTCAGCACAAAATGGCTATAAAATGCCCAGTTTTAATATTTTGAGGCCTTACAGGTGTCACAATGTAGAACCCCCCCTAAACTTGTCTCAACATAGAAGGATATTGTATGCTCCAAGTTTTCTTATGGATGATGACCATCCACAGGCTTTGACAGAATACCTGCCAGACCACCACAGCATGGTGAGTGTGAATGTTTTGAAAGAAGGGGTACTTGCCTTCAAAGGGAAGTCTAAGAAGTAGAGATCTTCCAGCTTTGCAGAAGAGCACAGAGCTCTGCATAGCAAATATGAATTAGTAAATCCACTTCTCCCTCCCTACAGTTGTCATAAACAGGTGCTACGTGAATACAGGCCAGACACAATTCATGTCTTTGCCATTCTCAGTGAGATTTTTGTTTCTCTTTCTTCTCAGTCTTTGCTGTGCTATTTGAAATGTGAAAAGCCTTGTATGTGCAAGGTTATCAGTTCACATTTGGGAATGGTACATGAACTCAACACACTGCCCTGAGGCTCAGGCCTGAAGGAATTTGAACGGTGCAGAGATGGAATACAAAAAGACAGAAACTGGAGGAATATGTTGACATTGTGAGTATTTAATAGATAGGCATTACTGGATTGATAAAAACAGCATGGGGAGGTAGAGGTGCATGTAAAATTATAGAGATTGGAACAACAGGGCTGCACACTCCTTTTGCACAGGTAGAAAGAGCTACACAAGCATTGTTCTGGTTCAGTGCTGCCATAAACTCCCCAGATGAAGGCAGCACCAACCAGTACAGCTGAGCCAATGGGGGGTAGCAACAATGCTTGCTGTATTCTTTCTGTGACTGCTGCAAAACTTCTGGTTGCCACACCTAAATTATTCCTGGAGTACCTGGTGCTCCTCCTCCACCTCCTGCATGGCTGATTGAAGCTACAACCTGGCCCTAATTTTGCAGCTTGTCTCAACAAGTACAGTAAACAGTCCAAAGCATTTCTGGCACAGTGGAGCAGATGTGAGCAAGAACTGTCTTTTAGCAGTTGCTATCCAAAAGAGACAGAATACATTTTCCAGTTGTGAATTCTGGACAAAAGCTATGAACTCCAGATACATGTTTGTACTGTACCTTCCATTTCAGCTACAGATGTGAAACTGAGTCTTGAATGTGCAGTCAGAACAAGGCATGACAATGTCTGCTAATGCTTTTGCTTTCTGTTTGCAGACACTTGAAATGAAAATCTTTTTTCTCCACAGTGGAGTGAGTTTTAATGCAAGCTTCATTTTGCTGCTCCATTGAAGGCAACATTACACAAATGTGTCCAAAAAGCACAATTTGGTAGTCTCTGTTTTTCACATTTTCTGTGCTATAAACAAGAAAATTAGATTATTTCATTTTATTTAATCAGCCCCTCATACTTCATATATCTCTCTCTGCATATCACTATATTGTCTATATTGTTGCTGAATGTCATTATTTTTATTGCACAAATAGGGCACTGAGAGACAAAATGCTTATCCACATGGCCCACTGTTAGAATTAGAACTGTGGGGTTTTTTAATTCTAAGCCACTGTTTATTAACAGAAAATTCAGAATCTTCATCTAGTATGTGCTTGGATTTAAAATGTTATTTTGCCCAGTTCAAAGATACTGTATTATGTCTCCAGCTGGCTCTTTCTTAGATCTATACAGCTGGAGTACAAAAGTGTTCTGAAATGTCCCAACTGAATTTCAAATGAGTATCAGAAATAGGCAAGGGTATACATGCTACATGCAGAGTATGTATCTAGGGAAATCACAGATCTAGTTTCCACTAGTTGGTTATACATAAATTATTTAGGCAATCTTAGTAAGCCTGTTGATTAACTGGTGGCAAATATATCTATTTTAGATATACTTAGGGTCTGGATTAACTCACAAAACTTGGATGGCATTGTCCATGAAACAGGCTAGAATCATTTCATCAACCTCAATTAAAAATTAGGTACTCTCCTTTTTTTATCACTGTTTAACTTTTTTTTTTTTTTTTTTAGTTTTCCTTAACAAAGAGGACAAGATTTTTGAAAATCATGTGATAAATGTCTTACAAAACGACACTGGAAACTATTTAGGGTGACTGGAGAAGAAAGAGGACTGGGAGCCAGGAGACTATTTCTATTTCTAGTTGTGCCATAGACTGTGTGACTGTGACTTTGAACCTCAGCTCCCGTTCTGTGAAATGGGGATGACAATTCTGGCTGTTCTCTCAGAGATATTGTATCATATAATTTTCATTCAGGTTTATTAAAACGCTTGAAATCCTTGATTAGAAGAAGTTGCAAATGAAAATTATCAATCAAGTAATGGTAATCACAGTATCAGTATTATTATTGACAATAATAATGTTTGTTAATATTATTAGTATTAAATTAGAAGCTTGAGAGCATTGTTCTTATAAAAAGCCCAACCTGCACGTAGCAGGAAGATCACTGTAGCTCACTTCTAGGAACAAGAATGCTGCCAGCACAGTTTCAACATGGGAGTGGGAAAGAATTCTTTAAGTTCTCCATCTGAGCAATTGTAGGTGGCAAAAATGAATATCTTTTCAGTAATGCTTTGTGACACAGGAGCAGAAGCTGCTTTGAGAGCTTAACAGTATTTTTAAAATATGACTCAGGAGAGGTTTTCTTTTTCTAATAGATGGATGGGAAAAAAAAAAAAACAAACCACCCAGGAGTTAAACAATCTGTTGGAAATGCAGAACCTTGAAATAGAACAAGCATTGTAGGTCAGGATAATTTGAGTTCACATGCAACACCATTGACATATAAGAAATCTATACATAAACAACAGAGAAAACCAGATCATTTATACTGGAAACCTTGATCTCTGACAGATTAATCCTAAAAATTTTTGTTGTGTGTGTGACCAAAAATTATCACAAGTAATTAGGGAGGTTAAACCCCCTTAGAAAATGTACAATTTTTGTGAAATGCCCGTATAGATTTAATTGAATGGTAGAAATGAGGTGAGGAAGCAGAAACATGGGAGATCAATATAGCATTTATTCCACTAAAAAAATGTGTTCAGATTTGGTTTGAGTCACATCAACAGAGACTGAAGGCTGACCAGGAGTTTCTCTTTTCCTCCTGAACAGCTCCAGTTAGGAAGCAGGTATGACCATAAGAAAGAGAGGGGAAGGTGACAGACATGTATAATTGCACCCATTAATCTTACCATAGAAATATTGCCTTTTAAAGAACAAAACCCATGTGGATTGTGGGTTCCAGAGTTTTCTGATGGTTCAGTCTGGAATAATTTGACTGGCCAGTTGAATGGAGAATTTGGTTTAAATCCCTCATTTTGCCTTATTTCATGAGAGAGAAAAAAAATCAACATAAGAGAATTTTGTTTTTAATAGAATTTTGTAAATTCTATTTAATAACCAATAAAAGAGCTTGCTTGATAGTATATGATAATTTTTTCAGTGTCTGAAAACAGAAGTGTGTTACTTCACTATGTTACTAATACCTACCTATGGAGGAAATACTCCACAAGAAACGGGGAAAGTAACTTCAGCTTGTGTCATATCACAAAATGTCACAAGTCTAATAAAAGTAGTAGTCATGTGCCATTAGTCCCAAACAATGGCTAAAAATGAAGTAATCCCCATGACTAAGAAGAGCTTTTCAATCTCACATTACTGCTACTCACCTACATGAAGTGCATCTGGATGTCTTCCTTCCCATCTTGAAAAGTCAGCGAGTGTGTGACTGTTCCTTGTGATTCAGTAAATGTATGAGATGACAGACAGTGGTTGCACGGTGGAATCCTCCATGGCACAGTGCTATAACACTGAAAAAAAAGGAAAAAAATATTGTTTTTACCATCTTTGTTATAGCCTCTGATAGGGTCAAGAGATGAAAAAAAAAAACCAACAAAGATTTGAACCCAGAAAATTCAGATGGTTCACTTTAACCAGAGAGTCTTACTGTACAAAGCCTGAGCAAACAGAAGATGAAAAGATAAAAAACTGGCATTCTGGTTGTCATTGCTGCTCTCAGATTAATATAAACATCAGTATGTAGAGACTAACACAAAGGTGTGAAAGGTGTAGCTGTTTGTCTCCTCCTCTTGGAAATCCTTTCCTTCTCCCATCCTACCACAGACAGGATCATGCAAAGCCCTGTGGATGAGCCCAGTCCACTCTGGTTTGCTTTCAGTGTACAAGGCTTTGGTTCTCTTCCCATAAATACCTACTAAGCAGGAAAAGAATTTGAATTTATAGTGTCCCTTTGAATTTAGTTTCCCTCAAGAGGGATACAATGGTACTATTAATCTACAGTAATTATTGCCCTACCTTGTAGCTGGTAATTTCTAGGCCTTGTCATTAGGCTAGCTCACCTGAACCTGGCTAACAGAAAGCCCTGTGCATTATGTGTTGAAGAGAGCACAAGGTACACTCTAAATGCCACGCTAGCATTTCTGTTTCTAACACACTCAAGAATCACACACACACAAAATCATCCAAAACAATTAACTGAAGTTTTAGCACTGAATGAAATGAGGCTGTGTTGTGTCTTTATGTGTCCAGCTTCAAATTGGAACTGTTCTCCTGACTGAGAACTTCAAAACTCAAGTAACTTTTTTGCACATGAAGTGGTGGCTCATGTCCTGTAGCAAAATAATTCAACTTTGATTGCACTGTTAGGTTCTACAGGTAAGTAGTATATAGTGTAATCACAGCTATGACATCCCAGTGAGCCATCAGCTTGTTACAGGTAGAAAATGTTTATAACACCTTACAAAATGTCTTTCCTGGCAGAGTGGTGAGGCATTGGCCCAGGCTGCCCAGGGAGGTGCTGGAGTCACCATCCCTGCAGGTGTTCAAAAAACGTGTAGCTGTGGTTCTTCAGGACATAGTTTAGGTGTCATGGTAGTGTTGGGTTGACAGTTGGACTTGATGATGTTAGAGGTCTTTTCCAACCTTAAAGATCCTATGAAATAGCAAGCTGCCATTTTATAAACTCTGTGCTTGGCCACACAGCCCCCTGTAAGCCCCTTCTACAGAGAACAAAACTGAGATCCAGAAGCACACAAGGGATATTTACACAGGGAAAAAAAAATGGCAGCTAGCTGCCAAATTAATCAGAATTAGACCTTAATTAGATGGAAAATTCAGGTCAAGATGAGATAAGAATTCAAATCTCAAGGGCACCGACCAATGCTTTATATCTGTAGTTGTTCATTTTTAAGATAGCAGTCAAACTGTTTTCCCTTTAAGAGAAATGACTTGGCAATCAAATCAGGATCATTTATTTTTTCAGATATGCATGATGGATCCTGGTTCTGATATCATGTTGCTCTCTCCCATACTTCTAGATCTCCTGTTGACTTCAGCACGGGATAGAAAGATTTTTTTCCAAACAGGGAAATGGAGATTACTGTGGCAAAGACTCTAATGGAGTCTCTGATGACAAACCAAGTGACTATATTCTGATATAGAAATAAAGGAAGAAATCTACCAAGCCAGACTGTGGTCTCTTATAGTTACTGTCACTGAGATCAGAATCTGTCTTGCTGTCTCTTTTACACTACCAAGGCAGCAAGCAGCTGCTTTGTGCAGGAACAGTGATCCAGTTCTAGAAATCTCCCAGGAGCAACACTATCCTTTGTGTTCACAGTCTCTCAGTCTCTGTGGAAGTCAAATTCTACCTGCTGCTGCTATGAGAACACACACTGCTCAGGAATAGAAATTATTCAGAATAAACTCAGATCACCTTAATTATCAAAATTCAGACTCATATTTTATCACTGAATTTTCTACTGGGTTTGTGTAACTGTTTTATCTCAGTGTTTTTTGCATTTTGCTGTTTAAGCATAAACTTCTTAAAGGGGGAGAGGGAGGAAAAAAAACTCTCTTGACATAATACCATGAAATCAAAGAGCGAGCTGACTGTAAAAGAGTTACTAAATTTAAACTGCATTATCCTATGACAGAACTGCAGTTTTAAAACCCTTCCACTTTGATACAGCACTTTTGCAGTATTTAAATATGCCTTAGTAGATTTCAAGTGGCTGAAACATTTTAATAACCCTAATTTAAGAGGAATAAAATAGTACCGTGGGAGGAAGAAACAATGCCTCCACTTGTCACTCATGGAGATGTGTATTTGAAATCAGCCAGAGTAATAAAAGCAATGGGTTTGGTGGTCCCAACCTAAGGCCCATTAGGCAATCAGCCAGTCTGCAAAAATCATGACACAATTTGGCACAGTTAGGCAGAATAGTATCACTTTGTCTATGTCCACTGAAAGAGACCCATGCCTGACAGAGGAAGGCTATTGCAGGTCAGCATTCAGGTGTACTGGCTCAACAAACTGGCATGTTGTGTGGTGCCTTGCTCTGTGGTGTTTAGCTCCAGTAAAACTATTCATCTTCTTTGAAAACTGAGCTACAAAACATATGTTTTTGTGTACAGCAAGAGGCAATTCACACACTGACCAGTAACTCTACTGTGAATGTGCTTGCAGCAATAGGGGTGACTTAATGTCACTGCAATTTGAAGGAAAGCATCCTGCAGTCCTCTCTCAGGCCAAATTCCCATTTACTTCAATTAGCAAGCACTAGAGGAACTGTTTTAGTGCTGCTGCCTGATGTGCTGGCTGCTGCCTCTAATATATTACGGTGAAAAAAAAGATAGTAGGCCAAAAGCATGAATGGTGTAACTTTGATTACGTGAATGGAATTTCATCAGGGCCAAAGCTGACCCATTTTGTGGTGTTTCTTTCCAAAGTACCACTCTAAGGGGCTCCACTGTAAAAACAAACTGCAATTACACTTTACAGCAGCAAAATAAATTCATTTCTTTCTTTCTTAAAGATGGAGAATGTAAGGCTATCTGCATGCTGGAAGTATGAATTGCCTGGAAGCTTTCATGGTCTCATGCTGCTGAAGGCAGAGCTGAGGTGCTGTCATTCTGATTTGGGTCAGGATAACCACCTTGTTTAAGAGGCAAGACAAATTTCATAGGAAACTTATGAATCCTTGCATAGCAACGGGAAATAACACTGATTCCAATTCACAATTCTAAATTTGTACAGTATCAAGCAATGCCAAAATTAGCAGGTACTGCTTCTTCTGCAGCATCTACATGGGTATTTGTGGTTCAGTCTGCACGATGCTGTCTAGACCAAGCACTGTACCTGCAAATGCTTTTCAAATGTGCAGCTCTCAGAAGGTCGTTAATGCTTTGGAGGGTATCACCTGCAAAGAAATCCTCACTGGTCTTGTGCATCTGTGGAAAGACAGGGAAACAATTGTGAAGGAACTGCAGAGTTTATTCTGCTCTGCAGGAGGAAGACCTGTAGAACAGTCCTCAGTTTAGTCATGCTCCTCTCAAAATTCATTGAGCCACAACAGAACACAAGATAGAAATAAAACACAGGCAGAGGACTACGCTTTCAGGTTCTTCCAAGACTTTATGTAGGGTCTGTGTTCAAACGATGGAGAAAAAGGGGAAGAATCAAGTCTTCTGTTCTTAATGGATGACAAATGATGGAAGCAAGCGGAGCTGTCAGACTGCAGCTGAACTAGTGAGCCCAAGGATGCCAAATGCTCCCCAGGATTCACTAGAATGCAAACTCTGCTTGCTCTCCTAACGGCGTTTCTGCCTGTTAACAACTTAGACTGAAAGGACACCCTATCTACTTTATTATGCACTCTGCCAAGCTCTAGTGGCACGTGCCTTAGTTCTGGTATGCTTAAAATAATTTTCCATAAGCCTTTTTGGAAACAAGCACAAAAAGGAAACCAACAATGACATACAAATTATATCATAAGGAGGAATAATATGAAATATGACTCGGGTTTCTTTTAATACCAGTTTGCTTTGAAAATTGTCACTGATGCTTAATTTTATTGCTCTTTTACAACATTTAAAAATAATAAGAAAATTAAATGCAGAACTTTGAATTCTTTTACAGGTGCTCTTTTGTATGAAGCCAAGTAAAATATGATTGTGTGTGAAAGTGCTGCTGTGGTAAATGTACTTTTACAAAAAGCTCACATATAATGCAGGTTGTGCTAATGTGTTAGAAGGGAGGAAACTACTCATACAGATGTACTGTGCTGTTAGTGAAACATTAATTCAAATAGCTGCCATTGTTCTGTACGTGATTATGCAAATCAGGTAATTTTTAATGATGTGTATGCACATAATATGGGGATTGACACTGAATCTATCATGCAGAGGTGTCTGAAGACAGAGGTGCATATGTACCTACCTGTGTGTTAGGGGATACTGAAAACTTTAGTGTGAGTTAGGTGGGCCTCTGGCAGGCATTGCTCAGGGGCTTTGTTGGCATTGAAAATCATATTTTCAAAGACAAATTGTTCTGTAAAACAATTTCAGCTGTATGTGCACCTTATGACTTCAGTTATATTTTGGGATGATAGGATCATGCGTCCATACAATATCAAGGAAAATATTAAAACTAAGTAAGAAACATATAGTAAACTCTACAACTTGTGTTGCCATTATTGACCTAACAGTTAGGGTATGGCTATGAATGTGAAGTGTGAGGCAGTGGTTTGAGAAGCAACAGAACTGTATTGAAGCAACATCTGACCATGCCAATTAATCCTGCAAGATCAAATTAATACAGGCAGGGCATGGACTAAGTGATCATCATACCTGAACTAGATGATCAGATCTAACTCATGAATTTTCATTCAGGTTACCCTTATCTGGACACTGGCTAGTCACAAAGGAGTGTCCTTCAGAGCAGCTGTATTTTTGCTAGGAGAGACATAGGGTCACATGGACCCTAGGACATCATAATTTCATATTGGCTGTCCCTTCTCCTTACTCCTTTCGCTAATACAGAGGTAAGACCAAGATATTTTCCTTCCAGATCAGATGTACAGTTTCTTAGAGCGTGGTACTGTGGGTGGTTTGTAACAGTGATGGTTATGCAGATTGTATGGAGGATCTGCATTTATGTAAGCCAGCACACATGTAGAGATCAGTTTTAAATTTGCACCTGCATAGACGTGAACATCACTTGGCACCAAGTGTTTTTAAGGAGGGGTATTTATATTGTATACCAAATTGCTTGCTATACATTGTGCATGTATTGCAGGTGTCATTAGTGTCAATTGGTGCCGACTTCTACATTGCAGTCATTGAAGTTTCTGTGAATTATTGGGCGAGATGGCTAAATCAGTCAGTTTTCTGCAGTCTATATTGGTTTGTGAGTCTGTGCTGAGGAAAGCTGGGATCTCACACCACACACACTGCTGAACTCACACGGTGCAGTTTATAGATCCTCACAACATCTCAGTGCAAGCCAGTGCCGGGTGTGTGTGTCACCGTCCTGCTGGCAGGAGAGCGAGCCGGGGAGAAGGAGGGAAGTTGTGCAAGACACGGCTTTGGGCCAGTGCAGGCCTCGAGAGAGCAGGGCCAGGATTCTGGGGAACCAACCCCCCAGTGCCAGCACGGAGGCACACAGCCCTCACTGGTCTCTCTCACCTCTGCCGCACTCATGGCTGGATGAAGCTCCTGTCACGACAGGGAGTGTGGGGGCAGCTCCGCATTTACCCTTTGGCTGGATGAGGCTCCTGTCACGACAGGGAGTGGTTGGATGAGGCTCCTGTCACGGCAGATGTAGGGGACAGACCACCTCACACTCACCCGTTGGCTGGATGAGGCTCCTGTCGCGACAGGA
>NW_008583871.1:0-522 GCF_000691845.1 Merops nubicus | reverse complement strand
CCCACAAGCGTGGTCTGGTGTGGGGAAGTGAGCTCCCCACAGAGCCATCCCCGTGCAATTCCTTCCTGGGCAGACTGCGGGCAGGCTCGCAGCCCTTTATAGAAGGGAGGGGGCAAAAGATTAAATAAGAAAAGAATTCAGAGCAGATAACCCCTTTTCTTCCTCACTATGGCAATGGAAATAGCGAGATAAAAGGAGGTTGCTGCTGCTTGAAATACCAAGGTGCTGGGGGAGCAGAGCTGCAGAGCACCCGCCCAGGGAATGGGCTTCGAGAGACATGGAGGGGCCAGAGCCAGATCCTGCAACATGCCTTCCCCTCCCTGCTCCCATCCTTCAATTCCTCCCCACACACTCAATAACCCCCAAATCCTTGCACTGAGGACAAATGGGGCGTGCCCAGCCCTTTGAGAGCCAGCACACACGAAGGCAGCGGAGAGAGGTCCAGAGCCTTCTGTTTAAAGCTTACGTTTAAAAAGAAATGAAAAAATAAAGAATACAAAGAGGTGGATGATGGGATTTACA
>NW_008583870.1:0-341 GCF_000691845.1 Merops nubicus | reverse complement strand
ATCATAGAATTTTATCACATTGCTCAATCATGCTGTCCCTGTAGTGAACCATACTTCTGATGAAAAGTCTGAACCACTTTTAAGTAGGACGATTTAAACATGTTTATTTCTGGAGAAGGAAGAGAGAAGCAAACAAAGACAAAAAGAACCATATGAAATTGTGCATATGTAATAAATTAAATGAGCCAGATCTAACTTTTGTGTAAATGGCCAGAACAGCAAAAAACAACCTTTTCTTGAAAGAAAGCTCCTTTAGACATGTAGCATAAAGAATTTAAAGACCTGTTTTTATCATTGACTAGGTTTTCACTTTTTTTGAAATGGTATGAAAATTTCCAGGA
>NW_008583869.1:0-246 GCF_000691845.1 Merops nubicus | reverse complement strand
ACCAGTTCAAGCCAAGAACAGTTACTGGGAGCAGTTCGGGAGGGACATAGAGACCAGTTCAGGGGGGTTACTGGAACCAGTTCAGGAGAGTTACCACAACCAGTTCAGTCCATGGTGGATACTACCAGTTCAAGCCAAGAACAGTTACTGGGAGCAGTTCGGGAGGGACATAGAGACCAGTTCAGGGGGGTTACTGGAACCAGTTCAGGAGAGTTACCACAACCAGTTCAGTCCATGGTGGATACT
>NW_008583868.1:995-1250 GCF_000691845.1 Merops nubicus | reverse complement strand
CTCCTACCTGCCCACCGAGCCCGGCGACTACAACATCAACATCCTCTTCGCCGAGCGCCACATCCCCGGCAGCCCCTTCCGTGCCCACGTCACCCCCGTCTTCGACCCCAACAAGGTGGGCACCGAGCCTGGGGGGTTGGGGGACGGGCAGCTGGAGAGGAGGCAGCGGGTGCCCAGGGGGCCAAGAAGGCCACCAGCCTCCTAGCTTGGGCCCGCACTGGTGTGCTCAGCAGGAGGCGAGCTGGGATCCACCCC
>NW_008583868.1:342-567 GCF_000691845.1 Merops nubicus | reverse complement strand
AATGACCCTGAAGCTCTCTCTGCCCCACAGGTGACCGCCAGTGGCCCGGGGCTGGAGCGGGGCAAGGCTGGCGAGGTGGCCACCTTCATGGTGGACTGCTCCAAAGCGGGTGAGGCCGAGCTCACCATCGAGATCCTCTCGGAGGCCGGGGTGAAGGCCGAGGTGCTGATCCAGAACAACCGGGATGGCACCTACACCATCACCTACACCCCGGCCTGCCCCGGC
>NW_008583868.1:0-283 GCF_000691845.1 Merops nubicus | reverse complement strand
ATCCCCATCAAGTCCGGCGGGCCCCCCGTGCCCAAGTTCCCCGTCCACGTCACCGTCGACCCGGCCGTCGACACCAGCGGCGTCAAGGTCTACGGCAAGGGCGTGGAGCCACGAGGTGAGGGCATCTCCCTGGGCATCTCCTTCCCCTGGGCATCTCCACGGGTGTCCTGTCCCATGGGTACCTCTCCCTTGTGAGGGCATCTCTGTGGGCAACAGTAGATTCTCCCCGTGGGTAACGCCATGGGCATCTCTTTCTTCCCAATGGGCATCTCCTCCCCATGGG
>NW_008583867.1:2343-3381 GCF_000691845.1 Merops nubicus | reverse complement strand
CCAGGGCTGCAAACCCGGTCCAAAGGGTGAGGGGTGTCCCCAGGAGCGGGCACGGGGTACACAGGGTGTCAGTGGGATGAGGGGGTGGCTGAGTGTGGGTGCCCCTGCCCGCTGTGCCACCAGCTGGGTGTGCTCAGGTGGTGGCAGAGCCTCGCTGAGGAGCTGCCAACGTCCATCCACGGAGCAGCCAGTGCCCAGGGCTGACATCTCCCCGGGCAGTGCCAGTCTCCCCCATCCCTGACGCAGAGCTCAAGGGCTTCCCCTCTGACTGAGGTTGGAAATGGGGAGTTTTGCAGTGGTTTGCCATTTCCCAGAGTGAATCCTCTCCCCAGGGCCCTCCCTGCTCCTTCTGCCACTAATTCCCTGTGACCTCCCCCTCTGTCACCAGGCTCAGTGTCCTCAGGGCCGCTGTGTGAGACCCCCCCCACCCCTCCAGCAGACGGTGAAGAGGCTCCATCCATCCCCTTTGCCAGAGAACACAGAGCTCCGTGGATGAAAGCTCGGGGTAATTGATATTATTATCAAATCCAGCAGGATGCAGATTGTCACAGTGCAAACATCTGCCCACTGCTCCTCAGGGAGCTGGAGGGAGAGGAGAGGGAGAGGGAGCCAAGGCTGCCAAGGCTGCTCCATTTTCCCTGGAGTGGGGCTGGTGATGATGGGAGGATGAAGGAAGGGAACCTGGGCACGTCTGTGCGTGCATGTGTGCGAGTGGGAGTCCACATCTGTCCACATCTGTGTGTGTGTGCAGCCCGGGGACCACCCACACCTCTGGGGGGGGGTGATTTTGTGATGGGGCAAAGGGGCTGGTTGCGTGCACGGGGCTCAGGGTGGAGACCCAGAGCTGGCTGGAGCAGTGCCCACCACCAGCCCCTGCCTCCTGTCTGCTCTTGCCACGCTGCCCCATCAGAAGCAGGGATTTATTGGCCTCTAAATGTTGGCATGCTGGGGCTGTGTGTGCCCGGAGGCAACGGCTTCTGGGGTGTGAAGGATGCCAGCCATAAATATGCTCCGGGGTGCTGCTCACCACACGAGGCA
>NW_008583867.1:1780-2220 GCF_000691845.1 Merops nubicus | reverse complement strand
GCTGCAGCTCAGCCTTGGTGGGTGCCCCCTCACCCCCGGGGTTGGGTGCAGCCTCGAGCACGTCGGGGTGGCTGAAGGGGAGCAGAGCTCTGTGGTGGGGCTGGGGGACGTGGAGGTGGCCCCAGTGGTGACATCACAGGCGGTTTGGCATTTTGGAGGCTCTGGATGTCACTGCCAGCCACTTTTGAGGTCGTAGCTCAGATCCTGGGTTCAGTTTTGGGTCCTTCACTCCAAGAAAGACCTTGAGGGGCTGGATGTCGGTGACCTTAGAGGTGTCTTCTAATCAAACTGATTCTATGAGCCTATGATTCGATGATCCTGTTACCACCATGGCAGGAGAAACCTTGTCATTTATAGATGCCTTCTAGTTCCTTCCTGGTGTGGCACAAATTCAGCAGCATCCCGCTCCCCACCTCTGCCCCTTGACACCGGGCACAGAG
>NW_008583867.1:1463-1717 GCF_000691845.1 Merops nubicus | reverse complement strand
GAGCAGCTGCAGGGCTGGGGAGGGGTTGGGAGGGTGGGGGTGGGTTTCCTCCCCACCCAAGAGCCAGCTGCGCTGCATGAGGAGCAGGAGGAGGAGGAGGAAGGTGGTGGAGGTGAAGGAGGGTTCTGCCCTGTTCAAAAGGGGTTGGATAGGATGTGGGGAGCTGGGAGCAGCCAGGTTTTTGTGCTAGGACTTTTTGGGGCTGTGTCATTGCCGAGCTGGGCCACCGAGGCCTGAAGACTGTGGATGCTGGA
>NW_008583867.1:0-1440 GCF_000691845.1 Merops nubicus | reverse complement strand
AGGTGAGTGGCACTGCCAGGAGCTGGGCTGCAGCCCCTGTGTGGTGGGGGGATGCTCAGGCTCATCCCTGGGCCCCCCCGGGGGTCACCTTGCCCAGCTGTGCCCCCCCAAAGGTGTCTCCTGAGCCACCCTCGAGACAGACGCGGCCAAGCGTGTGCAACTTGTTGGGAAACAGTTGTGTGTGGAGCAATAAATTAATTAAACCCATCAAATAAAACAGCACAACAGCCCCAGTGGGATCCCTGCTAATGCGTTCACTGGCTGCCTTTAGGTGGTGATACCCTGACAGGAGGACTTGAACGATCAGCCTGTAATCCTGAGTTCCTCCTCCCTGCATCCCACGGGAGCTGGCTGTCATCCCTGCTCCCCCTGCCCCATCCCAGCCTGCCTCCCGCAGTCATCCTCCCCCCAGGACCCCAGTGAGTGAGGATCAAGCTGAATTAGCGTGGAGCTCTTGCATCCCAGCCCATCGTGCTGCCCTCACCCACGCCCCGAGGGCTGGGGGTGGCACGGGGACAGGGCTGGTGTGCTCTGGGTTTTGATGAACTGTTGATAATCTCGGCTGCTGGAGGAAATCGTGGAATGCTTTCTTCAGAAAAAGAAGGAAAACTGAAATCTGTGAGCTTAAGGAGCTCTGGTTGCCCTGGTGGGGAACCCAGGGAGGGGTTTGCTGGGTGTGAAGGGTGTTGCTGAGCTCCCACCGGTGCTGGTGTGGGGCTGAAGCACAACTTTGCCCCTGTTGGGTCTCTCCATCCTGCCCTGGGCATGAGCACGGGGCCAGTTCCCACCCAGAGATGCCCTCGAAGCACCTGCCCATCCCTGGGCTCGGATCCATCCCTGGAAAATGGGATTTCCCAGGCAGGGAGCTGAAGGAAAACCTCTCTGCCTGCTCAGCCCTGGGCTCCCTCTCACCCGTGTGGTCCCAAATGCCCAGGGAGCACCCGCTGGTGCCATTGTCCTGGCACCATGCTGCTGTGCCCACCCGGCCCTGGCTCTCCTGCTCGGAGCTTTGCCTCCTCTCAGGATGGGATCCAGCAGAAGGACATGCACAATTTAACTGATTATTACAGGCTTAATAACCCAGTCATTAGAAGTTTAGAAATTAAAAGGGGAAAATAACCGAGTGCTGTGCTCGACACGCTGCATGCAAAGGGAGAGGTGGCGGGGAGATGTTGGGTGGGATTTAGCTGAATTTTAGCTGGGGGCAAACCTCTGCTTGGGTCGGGGAGGGGCATGGGGTGGTGGAGCAGTTCTGGTGCCGTTTTGGTGCTGGGGTTTTCCCAGCTGGTGAAGGTGCTGGTGGCCAGGACCTCCTGGTCTTCAGAGCTGGCAGGAGCAGGAGCCAGGGCTGGCGAGGATGGAGGGCTGGGGCGTTTGTCTCCCTGCCAAAATCCTCTCATTGCTCCCTCGCACTGGCTTGCACAGCTAATTGTCTTTTAA